>NW_021703783.1:91279042-91519289 GCF_005190385.1 Monodon monoceros
TGGGAAGGGTTGGGGGTGTTGGGAGGGGTGGGGGGTGTTGGGAGGTGTTGGGCTTGGGAGGAGTTGGGGGTGTGGGAGGTGTTGGGGATGTTGGGAGGGGTGGGGGTGTTAGGAGGTGTTGGGGTGTTGGGAGGGGTGGGGGGTGTTGGTAGAGGTGGCGGGTGTTGGTAGGTGTTCGGGGTGTCGGGAAGGGTGGGGGCTGTTGGGAGGTGTTGGAGCTGGGAGGGGTTGCGGTGTTGGAAGCGGTTGGGGGTGTTGGGAGGGGTGGGGGGTGTTGGGAGGTGTTGGGGGTGTTGGGAGGGGTGTGGGGGTGTTGGGAGGGGTGCGGGGTGTTGGGAGAGGTTGGGGGTGTTGGGGATGTTGGGAGGGGTGTGGGGTGTTGGGAGGGGTGTGGGGTGTTGGGAGGGATGGGGGTGTTGGGAGGTGTTGGGGTTGGGAGGTGTTGGGGGTGTTGGGAGGTGTTGGGGGTGTTGGGAGGAGTGTGGGGTGTTGGGAGGTGTTGGGGGTGTTGGGAGGTGTTGGGAGAGTTGGGAGGGGTGGGGCCTGAGCTGATGCCTGTTTTGCTTATTGTCTGACGTGCTTCAAATGCTCCTGTTTTCGCCTGCATCTCCCTGTCCTATCCCCTACTTCTCAGTTACTCCACCCTCCTGTGTTTAATTCTCAGCAGTTTTGCTCTAGGGGCCGAGGAGGCTGAAGCTATTCATAATTCAAGCAATTTCTCCGCCTTCCTCTTCCGGCCTCTGTGTAGCACCCAGTGCCCACCCCAGATCCTCCAGAGCTGGGTCCCTGCCCCTGTCTCACGCCCCAGTCCACCCCCACCCCTAACCACCAGCTGCCCTCCCAGGACAGGCTCCTTGGATCCTGCACCACCTTCTGCCACCCCGCCCCCCGGGACCCGTCAGCACAGTGCCACCTCCCTCTTCCCGCCCAACAGTCCCTCTGCCCCCCTGAGGCCTCTCATGCTGTTGTCCTCTCCAGTGAACCCCAGTTCCAGAACTGGACTCTGGGTGATTTCTGCGCTTCCCCTAGCTGTCCCCCCTCCCCTCCAGACACCATAAAGTTTCCAGAAGGATCTTCCTTAAGCAGACGTTAAGCGCATGTGGCTCCACTGGGAGGGACCCTCCCAGGCCCTCGGAGGCCTGAGCCTGGCTTCCTCCAGACATGGCCCTCACGCCCTTTCCCTTTGCTAATCAAGCTCTGTATCCTTTTGCGAAAATAGCCATGACTACGACTCGGCCAGGCCCTGTGAGTCCTCCTAGAGAATCATGGAACCTGGGGTGTTCTGGGGCACCCCAGCACACTGACCCTTCCTCAAATACTCCGTGAAGGGGACTTCCCTGGTGGCTCAGTGGTTAAGAATCCGCCTGCCAATGCAGGGGACACAGGTTCGAGCCCTGGTCCAGGACGATCCCACATGCCGCGGAGCAACAAAGCCCTTGCACCACAACTACTGAAGCCCGCGCGCCTAGAGCTCGTGCTCCGCAACAAGAGAAGCCACCGCAATGAGAAACCCGCGCACCACGACAAAGAGTAGCCCTTGCTTGCTGCAACCAGAGAAAGCCCGCTGAAGACCCAGTGCAGCCAAAAATAAATAAATTAACTAATTAATCTAAAAACAATACATAAGAGCTATTTACTTAAAAAACCCAAACCTCCAGGGCTGCTCGCGCCGCCCCGCCTTTGCTCCTCCTGCTTCGTGAGCTGACCTCCCCGCTTGCCTAGCAGGCTGATCTGCACCTGCAAGATCAGGACACAGGCCGCCTCCTCCGAGATCCCCCTGCCCTCTGCCATGGCATTTGTGACCCTGTGCTGTGGGCACAAGTGTGCCCGGGCCTGTGCTGGCTGATACGAGGATCCCTAAGTAGTTAGGAGGTGGTTATTCCTTTCTCAAAAGCTTCTTCACTTGACCAGGGGAGGTGAAGGAGGACCCCTTCTCTTCTCAAGCTCTTTGTCACTAACAAGCCTCTTGTGTGCGTTATAAATGAAAGACTGATTTTTGCACGTAGCTTTTTGGGGGGCCCTCTTGTCTGTGAAGTGCAGTGAGCCTGAGGTTCGGGCTGGTGACAGTTGGCAGGACACCTGACTTGATTCATGTCTTGGTAACAATACTCCTGGCTGGACAGGGGCTGGGGACGCCCTCTCCTACCACGGTCTGGAGCAGCTGGCAAAGACACCGGGCTGGCCAGCAGGGAAAGAACTCGAGAAGGACAGAAAAACAACCGGGGCTTTGGCTGTTAGAAGCCAAACCTCCTTAGTCCTTGGGGTTCCAGGGCCCATCCTGGGGTGGTCACTGCTGTCCTGACCATCAGGAGGGAGGCCACATCACCAAGGGCCACAAGGCTCTCTGAATGGAGCTACCCTGGCCTCAGGCCCAGTGGCCCCCTGCCCTGGAGGGACTAGGAGGGGATTGATTGTCCCTGTAGCCCACTCAGCCATGGCCTCAAACAGGGTCGGGGTGGGGTGGGCGAGGCCACTGATGCAACTTCGCAATGAGCCGGGAAGCAGCTGTTACTGCTCGTGTAGCAGGGGCTGTGGAGCCCTCGAAGCTGCCTCTCTGGGGACAATAATGCTTCATGGGGTTATTGTGAGGGTTACATGAAATGATCTTTATTTCAAGTGATTTTTTAAAAAAACTCATTTGAAATATTATGACTGAATTAATGAATCTGTGCTGCACATCTTAGGATAAAGAAGGGGTGGCGCTGTGTATCCTCTGGGTCTCCCCAGACCTGAAACTCAGTGTCTGTATCTGAACCTCACCTGTGGTGGTTCGTGGATGTCTTCAGAGCGACAGTGGGCAAAACAGCCCCGGGGCAGCCCTCCCCTGCTCCCTTAGCACTTGGAGAGACAGAGGAAAGTTTGTGGTCACCTCCAAACACACACCGGGACACACACACAGACACACAGACACACACGAACACATAAAAACACATCAAGAGGGACTTCCCTGGTGGTCCAGCGGGTAAGACTCCGCACTCCCAATGCAGGGGGCCCGTCTAGCGAGGGCTTTCCCCTGGGGGCGTTCCCAGGTAGGTAAAGGTAGGAAGGGCCTGCAGGGACACTGGGGTAATAGTGAGGGGGTTGCCCATCAAAGACTTATAGCTACTGTCACTCTAGAAATGCTCAGGTCGGGAAGGCCCCCCAATGCCGGGTGAGGGGAGCCATAGGGGACCACAGGGAGGCCAGTGGGGTCTCAGGTGTGGGGAGGCTGCAGCCTGCAGCGCCCACCCACCGAGAAGGGAGTCAGGAGCCTGGAGGGCAGGCCTGGGAGCAGTGGGCCTGGTTACCAGCGAGGCTGACCAGCTGCAGAGAGCTCAGGCCTCTGAGCCCCACCGGCCTACAGAGAGGATGGGCATGTGGCCAAGAGAGCAGCTCGCCCAGTGTTCCCTCAGATCGGAGAGGGCTCAGGGGCCTCCTGGAGGCCGGGCTTCCCCCATCCCCTCAACTAGAGCTGGTCTGTACTCTCTGTTTCCCACACTGGGGTTCCCTGGACAAAGTTGTTTGCGAAAAGAATTCTGCTGCCAGAAACAAAACAAGCAAACAAAAGGACGACTGGCTTGGCCGGCTTCCCAGCGCTTGCTTCTCACCCAGGAGGAAGCCCAGGACGGTCACGCTGACGACGGGAGCAGGTGGGAGTCCCTTGGACCTGGCACAGCAGCCCAGGTTCACCTCCCACCTGAGAGGGAGGCCCGAAAGGGGGGCGCAGCTTGGCTCAGCAGCGCCAGGCAGCCCACGGCCACCCCAGTGATGTGGAGATGGCCAGGCCAGGCTGGGCCCAGGGAGGAGGGCGACGGCCGACAGGCTCAGGGTGTCGTGAAAAGGGCCCGGGGGTTATCGGCAGACGGGGTCCCAATCCCAGTTGTGCCCTTAACTTGGGGAAGGAGCTCAGCTCAGGCACTATTCCTCTCTGGGCTCGGTTTTCTCTAGTAAAGGATGTGGCCACTGATTAATTCATCTAACACGCGCCAGGCCCTGGGGTTCCCAGTGAGCAGGACCACGATGCCTGTCCTCGAGGGGCCTGACCTCTGGCGGGGAGAAGAGGCAGTGCCTGGACCACACCAGGCGCTGCAGCCACGTGACCTTCAGCCCTACCTCAACCTTTGCTCTGCTGCTCCCCCGCCTGGGGCCCGACCCTGCAATGGCCACGTGGCTCATTCTCCATGTTCCCAACGAGGCCATGCTCTTCTCAAACTGCCCTGTTAAGAACAGTCCCACCTACCCCTCCCTGCAGTCCACCTTCCCTGCTTCCTTTTCTCCACAGATCGCCATCAAACACACCCTACATTGTACTTATTTGTGGTTGTTATTTATTGTCAGTACTTCCCCTCTTGAAAGTAAGCTCTCTGAGGGCAGGGATTTGACCTGTTTTGTTCACTGCCTCAGTGCCTAATATAGGGTCAGGCACATAGTAAGAGCTCAGTAAATACCTGTTGAATGAATGAATAACATTCCTGATAGGCATTGTTGTCTCCATTTTACAGATGAGAAAACTAAGGCTCAGAGATGTGATTTGTTTAAGGTGATACAGCCAGTTACTAACAAAGCCAGGACCTTCTGACTCCAAAGCACGTTCCTCTTTCCCTTTGACCAGTGACTGCCCTAGACCTTAGAGGAGAAGTGGGGGGACCATGGTGGGCATTGAGAGGAGGCCCGTGGCTTGACCACAGCTGTTCTAGGTGAGAGGTCTGCCCTGACTCTCTTGGCCTCCTTGCTCCTGCTGTGGGAGCATCTGGAGGGGCTGCCGCAGCTGTGGCATTTGGCCAGGCTGGCTTTGGGCAGAAAGGGGACCCCAGAGCCCTGCAACACGTGGGGTGGCCGCACAGTGCGGGCTCCGTCACGTGGTAGGAGGCGCATACGTGGTTTTCTGCTGAGGGAGGACGAAGGCCGTGGGCGGTGCCAAGTGGGCCAGGTCCTGCGGCAGGTCCTGCCTGGCTCCTGTCCCTCAGCAGGTCCCCCAAGCTCCCCAGGTTTAGCCCATGCAAGGCCCCGGCCCCGGTGCTGGGCATGGGGTCGGGGGGTCGGGGGCAGAAGGACCCCTGCCCCACATTCTGCCAGGAAGAGGTGACTCCCTTGGGCTCTGACTCTGCACCCACCTCTGGTTGATGTGACTTCTGCCACTTAGCCCAGATCCCAGCAACACCTGTGCCCAGATCCTGACAACCATGCCCTCTCTGTAGCCGGCCTGGGATAGTAGAGAGAGCACAGGCCCTGGAGCCAGGCTGATTCATTAGCCGTGTTGCTCGGTCAGTCACTCCACTTCTCCGAACCTCAGTCCCCAGTCTGTTCCTTTCTCTCCTCAAATTCCAATAACAGCCTCAGCGACTTGCCTATGCTTCCCTCACCCATCATGCTGTTCCCAGGCTCCATGCTTCTGCTGGTGCTGTGACCTCTACCTGGCAGCCTGTCCTGTCTCACCTTTGCTCTCTTGGCTAACTCTCATCTAACGCACACGCACACTGACACACACACACACACACAACGACGCTCTTAAATCTTTCAAATCCTAGTGACAATGGCGTCTCCTCCAGGAAGTCCCTCTGGACCCCAGGGTGGGCTATGTGCCCCTTCACAGTACCCTGTAACCTCTGCTACCTTTGTCGTTAGCACTGTCCCCCTGTCCCCTGCCAGAGGCAGGCCAGTGTCTGAGGCTCCATCTCTGGGGCTGGCAAGGAGAAGCTCACAGACTGAGTAGGCAGAGTCCAGAGGACCACGTCGACGTCCACCCTGGACGCGGGGTGCCCAGGGAGAAGCACTGAGGTGTGGCTGGTGTGGGGGACAGAGTGGGCAGGGGCAGGCCTCAGGGGGTGGCTCAGCATGAGGAGGGCTCTCGATTTGCCTGTCTCCCCAGGCCGGGGACTCTGGAGAGGTGGGCCCACTCACCGGGGGATGTGAAGAAGGTTTTGCAGAGCTCTCTTGCTAGTGGTGACGTCTCAAATATCCTTGATAATATTCACCCTTCGGCCCACGGCCACGGGGACCTCCAGAAATCCAGGATTCTGCCCCAGAAGAAAGGAAAGGGAAAGAAACACGCTTTTATTTAGTGCCTGTTAATCAGGTGCCAGGCAACTTTCCTACCCCCTATTAGCTCACTAAAATCCCTGAAAAGTGAGATGTAAGGTGACCATCACCTCTACCGGAAGCTGCGCTTGGAGAAATTAAGGGGCTTGTCCAAGGAAAGCATCTGGTGAATGATGAGGCCAGAGGGTCTGACACACCATGGATGCCAGCCCCCAGGTGGTCCCCAGGCTCGGGGCCAAGCATCAGGGGAAGAATCTGTCCCTGGAGAGTCGGGGTGGGGGCAGGGAACCCCAGGGCCGGGATGAGCTTGAGGAGGTCTGCCGATCTGTCTGTGCTCCCGAGGCGCAGGCCCAGAGCTGCCAGGAACCTGGCCAGGGGAGGCGCACCAGCCAGGAGAAAAGCCGTCATTTCTGAATTGTGCTGCTCCAAGTCAGAGAAGTAGAAGCTGGCAGGGGTCTCCTGGTCCTGGGTCAGCCTGACATTAGATGGAAAGGCCCCCTGCCCACTCCCTACCTGGCTCTCCACTCCAGAGCCCAGCGGTCAGAGGCCAGAGACCTGCTGTCCTGGTGGAGGGGGCATGTCAGCAACCTGCCCGCAGCGTCAGGGACAGAATCCGGCACCTGTGGGAGAGCAGTGTGACTGTGGATGTGGCTTTGCCTCCCTGGGTCTTGGTTTCCTCATCTGTCAAAAGTGGAATAGTGTCATCTACCTTGAGAGACCGTGGTGAGGATGAAATGAGAACCAGCAGGGAGCCTCGCACTTACCTGCAGGCTCCCTGGCTTCCTTCCCAAACTGGTCTACAGGCAGGCCTTTCTGAAGGTGAGCCAGATGGTCCAGGAAAATGGGCCTGGGGTCTCTGCAGAACACTGCACTTGTAGTCTGCTCTGGATTCCCTTCTCTGTGAAGTTCCCATGGCTGTGTGACCCTGGGCAGGATGCTAAACCTCTCTGTGCTTCAGTGTACTCACCCTGCATCACCAGGTAAATTACAGATGTGTGAGTGGCTGTGGAGGAATGTCCCTGGGTTTGTTTTTTTTTCTTTTCTTTTCTTTTTTGGGAAGGAGTGTGGAGCATGGCAAGAGTCCCTCCTCAGGGGGACTGTAGGCTTGGGGTTGGATAGGACACTCCCAGACACAGAATGAAGTATCAAGGGTCTGCCTTCTTGCTTTCTGGGAGGGCTCCCTGGGGGCTGAGAGGGACTAGCCCAGCCTGTGTTTTTCTCTGGGGCCTGGGGTGACAGTATTTAAGCCCAGATGCTCTGGCCTGGGTTGGCCATTGGAGGGGGAGGGGCTCAGAACTGCCCCGCTTTAAGCAAACCTACTGAGCAGAAAATCCAAAGGGGCCTGAAAGGCAAATTTTAGAGCACTCCCTCAGTCTATGAAAGGATCTTTATTTTATAAAGAGCTTCGCAGTCAAATTCTATTAACTTGACCCCTTCCTTTGGTGGGCGGGGGTAGCACCGAAATGATCTCCCAGAAGAGGCGGCCCAGCATGGGGGGAGGTGCTCAGGCACTGGAATTTGGGGGGTCCCGCTGGAAGCCCTTGGAACAGCCCTCTGGGAAAAGGGGCAGCAGAGTGTGGAAGTGGGGGGGTGGGGGAGGAGGGATTGGTGACCTACCGAGGGAGTCACTGGGTCCCGGGTGTCTGCCCTGGGCCAGGGCCCGAGCACCAGTACCTCTGTTGTCGTGGCAGCCCTGCGAGGTGGGGCTGTCGAGCAGGCAAAGTTACAGGAGGGACGTGGGGCTCGGAGTGTGAAGTGGAGGCACAGGGGCCTGGCTGGACCACAACTTCAGTAACAGTGGGGACCTGCCTGCTCTTAGGTGGCTGTCTCAGTACCCACACAGGCGAGGCACACAGCAGGTGCTCAGTAAAGGTTTGCCAGTGAAGAGCGGAAGGAAGTCAGGTCCGACTGATTCAAAGCCACCACGCCTTTTCCCACTTGGGCCCAATGAACCCGAGGAGGTGGCCTGTGGCCCCCTGGGCCTGGGAGGAGAGCAGGCTGTGGGCAGAGCCGGGCCGGCCCTCCCAGCGCCCTCCTGCGGTCCCGGCCGGGGCAGTCAGGGACGAGCCATGTTATGCCCACATGTGTCCACGAGAGGTCGCCCCGCACCGTCAGCAGCAGTGAGACCAGCCTCCCAGAGGACCCCTAGTGGTGGAGCAAGGAACTCACCTTGGAGGAAGCAGGATGCGTCCCGAGCAGAGTTGGAAAATTGTACCATGGAAGCGTTGGCCGAAGGGCACTGCAAAAGCGGCACAGAGGAGGAAATGAGCCCAGAGCGGGGTGGCTGGTCCTGGAGACCCAGAGCTAGTCCACGGCAGAGCCTAGAGCTCCCCTCCCAGGTCCTCATCTCCTGGATCTGAAGAGGGCCTGCTGCTGGGGCTGCTTTATCTGGGTTTCCCTAGACTTCTGGACTGCAAGGTGGAGATGGGGTCGGGGAGGGCAGGGCTGGTGGATGGGGAGCATGGGGTGGGGCCACGGGGTGCACTTGGCTGTACCCAAGGCCACGACCCTCTTGGTAGCCCCTCTTCCAACAGGACAGGCCCAGCTGGTCATGCTGGGGGTACAACTCAGCCTCCTTGATGTGGGAACATCACCAGGTGAGGTAGGTACCCCAGGGGGTCTGGCTGGGCGGCTCTGTCAACTTGGCTTGGCCCTCACTGACCCTGGAACCCCACACCCAAGGGGCACGGCTGGCGATGGATGCCCAGGCAGCTGGGCCCTGCTGAGAAGCAGTGAGGCCAGGCCATGCTGGGCCCTGCGGGCTGGGTGAGGAGCTGGGTTTTATCCTGGGGCAGTGGGGAATCTATTGGGTGGGGGTTAAACCAGGGAGCAGCGTGGTCCTTCTAGTCACGATGGGTGAGTGAGATGTGGGTAAGGGAGCTGGGTTAGGAGGCCGTGGTCTCCTGGGCCTACAGTATAACTCACAGCCCAGCTCATACTGACTAGCAGGGCAGGTGACTGGCCCACTGGCTGTCTCCTGTCAGCCCTCCGAGCTGGGAGAAGAGGCCAGGAGACCTTTTTTCCTGGCTCTCTGGCATCACGATCCTTCAAGAAGCCCTCCTTGGTTCGCTGCTGCCGGTTGGATGACAGGTGTGTGCCTCACCCAGCCTCGGTTTCAGCTCTGTCCACTCCCACCCACAGCGACTTTAGCTGCAATGCCCTGACCCCTCCTCACCTCCCTGGGGCGTGCAGGAACCCCTTCCAGGCCCAGCTCAAATGCTATTTCCTCTGAGACGCCCTCCTGGCCAGTCTGGGCAGCAAGGCCTCTCCCTGGCACCCGCATCCTGTGGGAGCACAGCGCTCACCGTGTTAGCAGGGTTCTCAGCCAAGGCCCGGGGTTAGAGCCACTGCTGAATGTAGGGACTGGCCCAGCATGCACAGCATCCAGCGAGAGGGATGCCAGGAGAGAGGACAGAGGGAGTCTGGGACAGAGGGGCCCGGAGGCGAGGGAGAAACCAGCTGAGCCCCACCCTCGAGTCCCTGAATGTCCGTTCGGCACTCTCGCTGTTGGTCAGCGAACTTCTCCTTGGGTGACGTGGAAGAGCTTGTCCTTCTCCCCCAGCGTGACATGGCTGTGTAGACGGGGTGGGCAGAGAGCTCACCCCGTTCGCCCTGGCCCTCCTGCAGGACTGTGGCCCCAGGCTCTGTTGGGCAGCCCCTCTCTCCACAGAGCCCTTGCCACCCTTGAAGTCCTGCGGCTCCTGAAGCCCCCACAGCTTTGGGCTAAGTGCCTCCAGGGGCTCCCGAACTGGGGGCAGGGGGGATCAGGCAAGGGATGCCCTGGCTGTGACAAGGCCACCTAAAGGGGCCCAAGAGGAGGGGGAAGTCAAGTGTAGCAGCAGGGCCACCGAGATGAGTCCCAGGATCTGGAGGTGGTACCATGGCCGCTATGCAAACAGCTGGAAGGCCAGGGAGCTAGGTCGCCCAGGTAGCCTCAAAGGGGGCGCGGATACTGCGAGGATAGAGTGAGGTGGCATCTGCTGGAGCCAGCCACGGAGGGAGGGCCATCTCCTGGAGGGGTGCCCAGAGATGGAGTCCAGGGAGTGCCCAAGGCTCTGGGGATGCAGTGGAGGCAGGGCAAGGGAGGGAGCCCTAGCCAGGTAGGCTGGGGTGGGGTTAGGAGCACTGATAAGAGAAGGGGCCGCAGGTCAAGGGGCCAAGGGGAAGGCAGGGCTGGGCTCCGGGCTCCTCAATAACAGAATGCTTACCCTGCCCCACTCCTGGCTCTGGACAAACCTCCAAAGAAGCTGGTCCATCTCCAGGGTGGCACTGCCCCTCCCAGGTCCACAGGGGCTCTAAGCTGGGGGCGGGGGAAATGCAAGGACCACCCAGCCCAAGGAAGGATTGAGCGACCCCTCCCCATGCCTCCTCGAGGCCCTCCATCCAACCCTGCGTCCCCAACACTCAGTGGGTCCCTGCACACTGTTGCTTCCCCCGATTCAGCACCCTCTCCATCCCGGTGCAGGCCTCCCCCTGAACCCCCAGCCTGCCCGCTGTGTGGCAGCTAGACCCTGCCACGCGCATGCTGTCACCTCCTTCACTGCCCCCACTTCCATCCTTACTGCAGCGAATGAGGCCCACGAAGGCCTGGCCCCTGCCTGACTCTCCGGAGGCGTCTCTCAACTGTCGCCCCAACCTGCTCATCTCCCCCGCCCCCGCCCCACCAAATGGCCTTGTTTTCTGAAAATGTCACGCTCTGTCTTCAGGGCTTGTATACACATCCCGAGTTCTGCCTCAATTCCTTCCCCTCGTATTGAACTCAGGTCCATTTCAGTTCAATGTCCCTCCTCTGGTCTCGGCGCCCCTGCTGGGTGCACCCATGCCCCACAATGGCACTTTGCACATGGAGCTGTCCTGCTAGCTCCATGTCTGCGTAACTGCAAGCTCCTCCAGGTCGGCAAGCTTGTCCCACTGTCCCATGTCCCTGACCCCAGCAGAAGCAGCACAAGGAATGTGCTGAAAGGTTTTGCAAATGATAAGGGCATTCACTTAACATTTATTGAGCACCAGCTGTGTACAAAGCCCTGTGCTAAGCCCTGTAGGGGGTTATATAATGCAAAGCCCCTCGGCTCCAGGCTCCCGAAAGAGCTCCAGACTAGACAGTGTTCAAGGGAGAGTTTCTGCACCTGCCAGGGCCATCAGGGGCTTCCGCAGGGGACTCTGCCTGGAACACGCGTCTGCTGAACACCCACCAGCTTATCTCTGCTCAGGCTGTACAGCGTTCTCCAGGAAGCCTCTTTAGAGCTCGTCTGCCCTAGACTGTGTCCCCAACGGCAAGGGACCACAGTGGGTGCCTATTTCCTCTGCACAGGGCCTGGCACCTCCGGAGCTCATTAAATCATTGCTGAGTGATGGCTGGGAAGAGCACCAGGACAGCAGGCAGAAGGCGGTCGACAGAGGCCAACTGGGGGTGCAGGGTCCGCGTTGAAGGCTCCCCTGCCAATGACGACGCTCTGGCAGAGGCTTTAATGGCAGTGGCTCACCCCTGACCCCCTTTCAACTGCTGCTCCATAGGCCTGACCCTCCCAGTGACCTCTGGGATAGGAGGACAATGACTTCACCCCACTTTACCCATGAAGAGAATGGGGCTCAGGGAAAGGGACTCACTCAAGGCTACACAGCCAACAAGCGGTGGAGCTGGTGTTGGAACTCGGGTCTGAGCACAACCCGGATGCTCCTCTTGCTCTTGGCAAGCCCTTCCAGCCTTGGGAACCCACGCATGCTGCTTCTGAGTCTTCATCTTTTCTTACGAACCAGATCAAAGGGGAGTGACTTTCTGAGTCCCAAATAAAGCCGAGGCCTCCTGTGAGGGGCCAGGAAATTTGGCCGAGGGCATCAGAAATCAAGGGACGCCCCTGACCCAGCTGTCACTCATGTGCCTGCCTCGTGTGCCCTGGTGCTCTGAGCTTCCCGGAGAAGACTTTTCCTCTCATTTGTCACCCATCCACCCATCCATCCATCCATCCATCCATCCATCCATCCATCCATCCATCCCTCCAACCATCTTTATTCACTTGCTCACTAGTCACAATGCACCTTTGATACGTATCAGGCCCTGTGATAGAGTGATAAGCCATAGTCTCCACCATCAAGTCAATAAAACGTAGCAAGTGTAGATACCAGGACAGAAGATGAGGCACAGTGCGGACACAAAGTGACCCTCTAGATGGAGTGTCCAGGGACCACAAGGGGGAAAGAGTCCTAGAGGAGCTGGCACCACTCTTACCATGTCTCTGAGGCTATTGGTATGTGGAGGAGAAACCTCTGCCCCAGGCCAGCCCCCACTTCGGGCACATCCCAAGTTCTCTATGAAGCCATTTCCCTACTGTTAGGGCAGGGGATCCTCAGGGAGTTTACCCAGCTCACTTCAGTGGGCCATTTTGAGGCTGGAAGGACAGACACAGCCTGCTATTGGGACTCAAGATGGAAGGTCTGGTCCCCGCTGTTTGGGTTCCTTGGCCACTGGATGTGTGTGTGTGTGTGTGTGTGGTCACCCTGCCTCTCACGCTCTGACCCTGCAGGGCACCGGTGCCGACAGGGCCTTGGAGGTAATTACCTACCTCCCCTGCTGAGCCCCACCTTCCAGACTCCCAAGTCTCCCAGTGGAAGTGGGGGCCCAAGGGCAGCAGATGGCTCCCCAGACTGGCCCTGACCCCAATCCCCAATCAGCACTTCTAACCTTAAAGCAATTCCACCTCCATGGCCACCATCTCCTTGGTGTCCTACAGTAACCCTGGGAAGGAGGCAGGGCAGAAGCTGGGAACCCTATTTTGCAGGTGAGAAAACTGAGATCTGAGAAGCAGAGTGGCTGTCCCAGCTGGTGGGCAGACTCCCGGAGAGGTTTAAGAGCTGGGCTCGGGTGTCCTGTAGGCCTACGGTGAATCTTGGCTGTGAGACCCCGAGCCTGACCTCTCTGGGATGCCTCATCTGTAAAAGGGGGATGCTGGGAGTATCTCCTCACAGGAGGGATGCATGACTTAAATGAGATAGAGTTTGGAAAATGCTTAGTGCAGGGCCTGGCACGCCTGGGGCACCCGACAGTCTGGCAATATTATGAATACGGATCCAGGTCTGCTGCCTCCGAAGCTTGCCCTCTTTCTACCCCACCCGCCCCCTCCCGCCCCATCTTTCTAAGGATTGAAGACAGCAGCTGGCAGTGGGAGGTGGTTGCTTTAAATATGAGATGAGAACAAAAGGAAAATAGAACAGGGTGGTGGCTTATGGCTAAAATTGAACAATTCCCCTCCCAGACTTGGGGGAGGGGCCTGCAGGACACCCTCCGGTTTCTGCTCCCTGTTCCCAAAAGGAGCTAAGCCTTGCTTCACAAGCTCTGTCAGTCCTGCTGCGGGGAGGGGGAGACGCTGGCCGGGGAGCCCACAAGCCAAGGGGACACCCTTGCCTGCCCGTAGGCTCTGTTCTCCGGAGGAGCAGGAAGTGGGCTGAGCAGGATCCTGGAGCTTCTCTGCATCACTTCCAAGACAACATTAGATATTCACCAGAAGATTTCTCCACAGGCCCCCCGCGAGCTTCAAGGGCAGTCTGTCCCCTTGGCAGTGTGCGCGCCGCCTTGGATGCCACGGGCCCCATTACCAAGTCCTTGCTCTTCGCCTTCTCCCACCGACTGCCTCGGTGCCCCTGGCCCCCTCCCACCCCCACCCCCACCCCCGCGGGCCCCGGTGCGGTGACCAGCGTTTCATTCTCCCTGGCCGGCGCGCACTGCTCTCCCAGGCAGAGGGCCGGGGCCTGTGACTCGGCCTCCAGATGTGTCCAGAGAAGGCTGCGATCTCCCCTACGCCTACTCTGGCTGGGCCCGGCAGAGGGGACTGAGGTGTCGGTGGGCGAGTCACCGCTGCTCACACACAGACGGCACCGGAGGGGCCGGGGCTGGCGGTGGCTGCAAGGCTGTGGTCGCTGCCACCATTAAGTGAATGCCGGGGGCTGTGGCAGGCCGAGCAGAGGGGAGGTGGAGGCCTGCTGCCGGCGGAAGGAAGCAGCTGGGAGCCCGACGGACGGAGGTGTGGACTGGCCGTGGGGACCCCAGCTCTCCACTGGGTAGGAGGTAAACAGTAGGCCTGTGAACACAGCTTGTGCCCTGACGAGCAGGGCCGCTGAGGCCGGCAGGCCAGGGTCTAGGTCCCGGCTGAAGTCGCTTCCTAACTGGACCTGGGCAAGATACCTCGCCCGCCCAGCCTCAATTTCTTCATTTGTAAATGGGGACGGTGATCTCCACCTCGGAGGTCTGTTGAGGATACGGGACATCGCGGTCATAAGGGAGGGAGCCCAGTGCCTGCCAAGTGGGGGACACTCAACAGCTGGAAGCTTCCTCGTCCTCAACCCCAGAAACCCCTCATCGGGCTTCCCTGGTGATGCAGTGGTTGCGAGTCCCCCTGCCGATGCAGGGGACACGGGTTCGTGCCCCGGTCCGGGAGGATCCCACATGCCGCGGAGTGGCTGGGCCCGTGAGCCATGGCCGCTGAGCCTGTGCGTCCGGAGCCTGTGCTCCGCAACGGGAGAGGCCACAGCAGTGAGAGGTCCGCGTATCGCAAAAAAAAAAAAACCTCACCTTCATCCCGTTCCTCCTCCCTCCACCCTCTTGGGAGCTGCACCCCCAAATCCTCCACTGCCCTCCACATCCATCTCTCCAGCTTCCTCAGGCCCCTGTTGTTCTGCACATGCCCCTGCCCCCTCACCCGAGGGTGCCTTCCCCAGGCGTTCCCCCGTCTCATCCCTCCCCTGGAAATGCCACGGCCTAGTTCAATGCCACCTCCTCTGTGACACCTCCCCCAGTGCCCTGGGCAGTGAGAGCTCCTCCCTTCCCTGAACCCCACATTCCCCTGAACCCCACCCTCCCTCCCCACTAGCAGATTACTTGAATGCATCCTGCTTTTCTGCTCCTGGGTCTGCCTCCCTCAATGGACTGCCAGCCACTCACTGTCAAGGCCAGTGTGTTCCGACGCGTTCCGCATCGTCACGACCCTCTCCTGTTGCAGCCCCTGTCAGCAAGTGCTTGTTGAATCACTGGCCACGAGCAGGGACGGGCCTGTGAGGAAGGTCAGGGTGACCCCGGCTGGCACACGTCTCAGGGAGCAGAGGGAAGGAAAGCCACTGAGGTCAAGAGAAGCAGTGTCTGGGAAACAGCGGCGACGGCCCCGGGTCACCCGGCCCAATCTCGACAGTGGGCACACGGCCCTCTGCGAGGACGGGCCCGCCGCAGCAGACAGAAGTGGCACCACCGTACTGAGTGCCTGCTGGGGCAGTACAGTGCCGGCTTGTAAAATCTTGCTGAATTTCCAGCCCGTCCTGGGGGAGCTGGGTGTCAGCACCCCATCTCCAGCCGGGAAGAGAGCAGCACGCCCAAGCACACAGAGTGTGCACCACAGGGGTACCACCTGCTCCAGGTGCAGGCCTGAGACTCCCGGCAACCTCAGGAGCTGGTTCCTTTTATCCCCATTTTATAGACAAAGCAACTGAGGCACAGAGAGGTTAGGAAGAGCAGGGCTGGGCCTGAGCCGGGTCTGTGGACCTCAGAGCCCACACTCCCCACTGCCACCCCACCGCCTGGGATGCGGGCTGAGCCTGTCTTACTTTTTGGCACCCACGTGTGGCAGATTAAAGGAGAGAACAGCCGCAAAGCCGGCAGTTACTAAACCACAGCTATTCCAGGCCTCGGCACCCCCTCTCCTTGTACTCCCATCTGCACACCTCGCCAATCTCCCGGCAGCACCCGGCGCCGCACACGGCTCGGGCCGGCGCAGGTCTGAGGTCAAGGAGCTGCCCCCCGCGCCCCCCAAGTCCCAGAGGGCCAGGACCCACTCCACAGATCCAGGTGGTCAGCCTTGGGGCAGTGACCCTGACTTCTCCTTTTCTGCCCCATCGCACTGAGCTCAGGACCCCACCACGCACAGCAGCAACCCAGCGAGCACTTGTGAGGCTCTCGGGTGGGCCGACGGTGCCCTCCTCCCAGCTCAGCCGCTCGGGTCTCTGGGCAGAGCTTAGCTGACTGACAGGATGCCGTCCAGCAGAGCTGCTGACAGATCCCATTACAACTGGACTCTCAGCCTCAGGAGGCTGTGACCGGGCCAGGGGCCAGGACTGCCAGGTCTGAATGTCCTAGGTGGGCCATCTCAGGAGGCCCCGTGAGTGCAGGGACAGTGGGCTGGGGAGGACAGGCTGCCCCAGCTCTGCCCAGACCCGGCATTTTGGGGTGTGAGACTCAGATTCCGGAGCCAGCCCCTGAGCTGAAGGGGCTTCTCGGGCCTGCAGGGCAGCCCCTCCTCCTCAAGCCATTTCCGCCTCTGTGCGTTTGTCCCCACCGTTCCTTGGCCTGGAGCATCTCCTCCCTGGGGAAAATCCCACTCTCCCTTCAAGAATTGGCTTTCAGGGCTCACCCCCACCCCGGAGGCTCCCCCTCACTCTCTGGGCTGGGCATGGAGCCTCCCTCCACCCCACCACGTCCTGTCCTCTCTCTTATTGCACCACTTTTCACATCCAGTTGAAACAATCGGGTTCAAGTGTCCTTCTGCGATAGACTGTGAGCGCGCTGAGGGCAGGGTCTGTGGCTTCTCCATCTTTGTGTCCCCACTCCCGGGGCCTGGCACTCAGTGATGCTGAGTAAACATCTCTGAACTGAACTACATTATGTGAGACCGAAAACGTCTTTATAGTGGCTCAGTCTGGCCACCAAGGGTGTCTCAGTCAGCGTCCACGGGGCCCCATCCAACTGCGCTCAGTCCGCGCCCGTGACGGAACGGGGAGGGGGCAGGGCCCGGGCGCGCGGGGCTGTGCCTGAGCACAGGGTTTCCGGCAGCCTTGCGGTCCGGCCAGAAGCTTCTCCGAGTTCCTGGGACCCAGCACAGCCTGAGGATACTGAGCCTGCCTTCACTCCAACCTCAAGAGATTGTAGATCAAGGTCAGTTTTTGGTTATTTTAATTGTAAAAACCAAGACATTCATATAAATTAGACCGCTGTGTAAAATAGGATTCGCCCTTCTACTAAAACCCTTCTCCCCACACTCAAAAAGAATATAGAAAAGCCAGCAGAGATAAGAAGTACAAATCAGCATGCGGTCCCTGATGAGAAGTGGCAGGCCAGGTTTCCCTGCTGAAACAGGCCTCACGGCGAGGGCACTCCTGGCCCAGGCGTCTCACCGGAGGTCAGTGACACTTCGAGAAACTGCGCAGTCACAGCTCCCACACCCTCATCCACTGGTTACCAACTGCATGGGTGAGGCAAGGTAACAGGTTCACGCAGCCTGGCGGCTGGGGAGCGGGGAGGGGACGGAGGGCGACAGGCTGCTTGGTCCTCACGTCAAAGCCCAGGGCTGTGGAGCTGTCGGCCCAACGAGATGCAGTGGCTTGTTCAGCCCGGGGTCAGGCTGGGAAAGGGGCTTCTGGGGTGGGGTGGGGGTCACCACTTCTCCAGAGGACAAGGAGAGAAGCGCCAGCGACCCCCGAGGACAGACTCCCTCTCGAGGCCATCTGCATACGGCCCGTAAAGACGAGGACAGCGGACACCTGCCTGCAGTGCTGCGGGTGGGAGCGAGGGGCTCCCGGGCTGTGAGGGGTGAGCAGCCACCCGGAGAGGTGGGGCTAGCATGTCCCTGTGAGAGCAATTCCACCTCCCCCGCTCCTTCTACCCTGTCACATCTCCCCACCCCTCCCCTGCCGCCCCCTCACACCCTGGGACTCAGCGTGAGATGGCTGCGAGCCTGGGGCAGAGATGTCAACGAATTCACACACTGGGCGCGGCTCAGGAAACGGTACCCAGGACAACAGAAGAGAGCCCGCTTTCCTTTGGAAAGTCAGGAGCTGCCTGGGGCTGCTCCCCATCCCAGAGGAACAGCAGGAAAAGGCCTGTGGGGGACGGGGGCAGGGGTGGGGGACAGTGTCAGGAGCACTTCCAGACACACACAGCCAGGGTCCCCCCGAAGTACAGGTACAGGAGGTTCTTCACCTCATGTGTGATCTCAAAGCCGAAGCCTTCGCCAATCACCACGTGCCAGGAGGAGCCGAACTTCTTGTCCATGGTCTCTTTGATCATCTTGGCGGCGCTCTGGAACCAAGAGGATGCTCATCAGAGAGGGAGGTTTCGGGGAGAGAGTGGGCATGAGTCAGCGCCTCTCCGGAAAGCGCAAGTCTTGGCAAGAGAAAGGCCTGTTGCCTGATATCGCTGTTCTGCTTACGGAACCTTCGGACAGGGTTTCCGCACGGGGACCCTCCTGCCAGGGGCTGTCGTTACACAGGGACAGGAAACCAGACACTACCTCATCAGTCAGAAGACGCTGGCGAGGCGGTAGAGCGGCCTCGGGCCTGACACAGGGCCCTGGGCTGGAGCTCTGGCTCTGCCCTTAGTGCCCGCGTCCAGTGCCAGGGCCACAAGGCGGTTCTCAGCACTCAACGAACAAGCGCCCGGAGAGCACGCCGCAGACTGCACGGATTACCATCGTCACCACGAGGTGTCAGGCTTCCCCTCAGGGAACAGAAAGGCTTTTCCCCGATGGGCCTGGTGGGCTCTGGGACAGAAGCTGGCCTGGCTCCCTCGGCTGCGGCAGCAGCTCCCTCCTTCCCGCGCTCACTGGGGGTGGGGCGGAGGCCCGGCCTTTGCGGGGTGAGCCCCGTGCTCAGGCGCCTGCTGGGCACTGGCAGCACCCTCACCCCTGGCCATAGGCTAGGCCACTGGGTGATGAGAAATGGCCTGTGCAAGGTTCAAGAGCTAGTGGGGGCTGGAGATGGGATGTGCACGTGGGCCTCCCTGGCCCAAAGCCTGGGTTCTCACTAGCCAGGGTCGGCCTCATCACTCAAGCTGCCATGACACCGACTTCTTTCTTGCTCACCACCAGGTTGATGAGTGACATCCCTGTGTCGACGCCGATTTGTCGTTATCGCCAGCAGCCAGAACGGTCCTGGCACAGGGACGTGTCTAACATCCTTCTTGCATGGATGAATGGATACATGAATGAGCGCCTGGGCGGGCCTCTGTTCTCCGCGGGGACGGAGCCAAGGGGAAAGGTGCCCTATTCAGCAGCCCGCCTGAGACGGGGAACGTGGGCAGGGGCGTCGCGGAAAGCCCTCTGGCTCTTCTCCCTCTAGGGCTGGTCGTGAGCATCGGATCGGTACTGGAGACAGCACCGGTCTCTCCCCTCACCGGCCTTCCCCACGGTGCGAATCTTCCAAGGAAGGCTCTAGCCTGGTCCCAGCAGAACTCTCTGGGGCTCGCTGTGGGGACTGGGGTCACAGGGGTCACCAAAGACACGAGGGGCCGCCTGCACTGATGGCAATACCTCGTTGTTGTTGGAGAATTTCTCACAGGCCGTGACACACAGCTCCATGGTCTCCACTCGCATCTCCTCTGGCATGTCCGAGTGCTGGAGACAAGGCAGGGGACAAACAGAGAGAGCCTCAGCCTGTGACCTGCCTCCTGGGCTGGCCTCCGTCCCAAGCGTAAGGCACGGACACCGGGGAGCTGCCCGGCACAGCCCAGAGAGATGACCCATCTCCTGACGGAATCATGCTAAGCCTCGCGGGCTCCTAGGCCCCTGTGCAACCAACGTGTTACAGCGACAGGCACGGGCTGAAGGCTGGACCAGGCGGGAGCCTGCCGGCCACGGGAACGGTTTATCAGTAGCCTCAGAACACAGCTGACGCGCCCAGAAGCCTGAAGAGACGGTGTGGCCCCTCTGGGCGCTCCTTCTCGGGCCACTTTGCTCAAGTGCCTCCTCTTCTGGGCTTCGTCTCCACCCAGCTACCTGCTCTCTAGGGACCCCACCCCGCTCCATGGATTTATGCATCTTCTATGCGGGGAGGGCTCCCACATGTTCATCCTTGGCTCTAACTTCTTTTTTGGGCTCCGGATTCCTATGTCCAACTGCCTACTTGACAACCTCAGATGTCTGAAAGATAACTCTTGATTTTTCCCACAAACCTATTCCTCCGTCTTCCCTCTCTTGGTAATCGACACAGTTTTCTCTCCCAGGCTCAGGACAAAATAAACCCTAGCAGTCACCCTTGGCTTGCTTTCCCTCGTACCCAGCATGCAATGCGCCAGTGAATTCTATTGCTCTACCTTCAAGATCTGTCCAGAATCCTACCATGTCTTGCCACCTCTACTCTGTGACCTGGACCCAGCCACCCACATCTCTCTGGGCCTCTGCAATAGCACCCTGACTGGTCTCCCCACTTCCACCCTGATTCCCTAAAATCCATTCTCCTTCCAACAGCTAGAGTGATCTTTTAGAAATACTAAACGTAAAACGGATCACAGCACTCCCACTCCTCTGCTTAAAGCTCTTTACTGTTCCCCTTTGAACTCAGGATAGAATCCACGTTTCTCACCGTGGCCCCCAGGGCTCTGGGGCCTGGCCCTGCTGTCACGCTGACACTCACGTCCTGCCACCCCCTCAGCACCTGTTCCAGCAACACTGGCCTTCTTGCTGTTCCTCCCAAACGCTTGGCTTACTCAGGCTTTCTGTGCCTGCTGCCTCCCCTGCTTGGGGAGTGTTCTCCCCCAGACTTTCACAAGGCTTGCTCCCTAATTTTATTCAGGTCTCTGATCAGAGAAACCTTTCTAGAAGACATCCTCTATTCGCCAGCCCCTTATACCTGCTTTATTCTTCTTCATAGCACTCATTACCTGAAATTATGTTCTTTAAACCTTTCTTTCATGTGGGCCAGGCCTTTGTCTTGTTCACTCCTACATCCACAGTGCCTAGAACAGTGCCCGATATATATAGCAGGTGGCCTAAATAAGTAATTGTCGAGTGAATGAATGAATGAAAGGATGAATCACTGTTGACCCCTCGGTCTCTAGATCTGGCCAACAGAGCCCTTCTTAACTTCCTCCCACTGCTATTCTGCAGGGGACAAGCTCCCCCTGCCTCTCTCTAAGGCTCTGTGGGGCCTGCTGGCTACCTGCCTCCCTCCTCCAGGGCTTACCCTGACCAGAGGAAAGGTCTGCAGTCGTTTATAATCAGCCTCATCTTTCTTCCCTTCTGTTTCTCCCATGATCCTTCCTCTGTGACCAGGAGGAGAGAGTGGGGCTTTCAGGAGGTGCTGGGACTGGTAATTAAGACACACCCAGGAGATTCAGGAAGCAGGCCCAGTCAGCTTGGTGGGAGCAGAAAATGTCTTTCCCCAAGGGGTGCTGCAGAAAACAGGAAAAACCAGGAGAAACGAGTTGGCTTAAAAACCATACATCGCAAATTAGAAATGTCTCAGTAACAATCTGACACCTCCCCATCTCAACTCCTCTGCATCCTTTCCAAATGGCCAGCAAGTCTGCAGACGGGAGGATGAGTCAACACGAGATGCTGGGACCCAGCTAAGAACACGTTGGTACGATGCTGCAAGCCCACACTGTCATTATCAAGACAAATACTGACTGCGGGCCAGGCTGAGGGTGGAGCCTTGAGCTCGCAATTAACGAACGTAGCTTCTCTGCATGCCCACTATGTACGCAGTCCTTGCTCCCCAGCAGATGTGGTTAGGAAGTGAGATGTCAGGTCACGTTCAACAGCCCTGGGTTTATGGGCAAACAAGTGCCTCCTTCCGCAGGTCCCTGCTCTGTGGGAGGAAGGGGACCAGCAGTGCTCTGTGCCCTCCCTGGCACACCTGGCAGCCCAGCTCTTCTCATCCACTCCCTCAGGTCACCCGTCTGGCTGGCCCAGGGGTTGGGAGGCTGGGGCATTAGTACCGGTCCTACCGCGCACTAGCTGCATGGCCTGGACCTCATCAGTAACGTGAAGGTAGTCCAATCTATCTCATGGGGCTGTTATGAGAATCAAACGAGACAATGTACGCCAGGCACATGGTAGGCATTCAGTAAATTGTGCTTCCCTCCCTCTGGCTCCTGGGGGAAGCATACAAGGATATGACTGAAAAGTTATAAAGCTAATACACATGTACAGATTTTTTTTTTTCTTTCCAAATCTAGTTATGGAAAAACAGATGGGGCTTTTTCTAAAGAGATGGGCCTGGATTCTAAAAGACTGGAAGCAGTGCTGGAAATTCTGGTATTTCTCTTTATGCTATAATTCAAAGAACTTTTAATCTCAGAAGTACTACTAATACAAATAAATACACACTGCCATGTCGTTAAGCCCTTTGTAACCATCCTTATTGGCCAAACACAGCCAAATAATATTCCAGCACTTCTCACATTTCCAAATACATTTGCTTTCAGCGCACGACCACCGCACCCTGAAGATGCCTAGCGTAGTAACTAATGGGCAACTAACGGGCAGGTAACAACGAGCGACGTCTCTTGGCTTTCCTGTGGGCCAGACACTGTTCTAAGCGCTCCACGTGTGTTTACTCAGCCCCATGTCACCGACGACCCCACGAGTTAGGGCCCGCATGAATGGAGGGTCGCTCAGCTACTGAGCGGCAAAGCTGGGGTTTGATCTGGGCACGGTCACCCCAACCCCTCCTCACAAGGCCTCCGCACGGCAATGACACGCAGCGGGCGCCCGCACGCCTGACCTCTAGGGCGTGACCACTAGCACGGCTCCTGTGAGTCCAGCGGTGAGAGGAACGTTTGATCTTCCCTTTCGGTGTCTGCTGTTCCGATGCTAACTTGACCCTTGTTTGGCCAAGCCTTGAGCTTTCCGTGCACTTTTTCTGGGCTGTGCTCTCGAGCTTATCCCACTCTCTGATGCTGCAGAAGTCCTCAGCGCCACTCCATGTGCTCGGCTCCCTCGAGCGGGGCTGGAAGCCTGGCACCGACCCCACGCCCCACAGCATGGGTATGTTCTGATTTCCCAGCGGAGAGACAGCCCGTTACCTCAGCGTCCTGGGCATTTGTACCACTCAGATATTAGCAGTTTCTGTTTGTCTCTATATATAAGCCTGCAAATTACCAAGTACAATCTCATTGTACTCTCTGCTGAAGTGTCTTATTTCACAAAAGCCAGTGAACCATTTCGTCCTTTCTCGTTAATGTTAGGGTCCCATTGCACCCTGTCCCCCTAGCTGTCTCCGGTAAAGGCCACTTTATTGCCTCCTCTTCCACATCACCAAGGGGTGACGGAAGGTGCGGGGCCACACTGATGATAAAAGAATAAGGGCTTTAAGCTTCCATTGCCTCCTGAGGTTTTCAAGTGGGAACAACTTACAATGCTGAAGCAGCTGCGTAGGGCCCTTCCACCTGAATATTTCAACTCAATCCAATTCATCCTCTGGGCTAAAAAGCGCTAGTGTGGAGGGGAGCTCGGTGGCAACTGTGCATACGTGTGCCCTCGGGGAGGTCAGGGTCTGTGACCGCTGCCTGGACTCTGCTTCAACACATAGAATCCTGATGAAACAAGACTTCAGCGGTATTACCAAAGCCCATTCTTCAGGAACAAAGTGGAAAAGCCACTGGGACAATTTTTTTTAGAGGGGACATCACCTTGTAAAGAAGAGAAAGTACAGGATCACGAGGCGGAATATTAAGGCTGGAATACTAGCTCTGTAACTGAAATCAATTCTGCCCTCTTCCTTGCTCTGCAGCTTTGGGCAAGTAATTTAACCTCCTGAGTCTTGGTTTCCTCCGTGAAATGGGATAATCCCACCTTCTCATTCTCAGAGAGCTGTCGAGAGCACCAAGTAGATGCACGTGAGCGTTTTGAAATCGCGGAGCTCTCTGCGCTCAGCATCACGCTGCCCCTACAGCCACCATGTTATCAGCCAGCACTTCGTCAATATCATTCAACCACATTTATTCAGGACCACAATTGCAAATACTTTTCCTACCCACTGCACGTACTCCTGGGGATCCAAAAGGAATGAGACTCACAGAATGAAAAGGAACAGTTATAGATGATGTGTTTCCAAATCCAGAGAGGTAGGAGAATTTTTTATGATGCTGTATCATTATAGTACAGCTACAGTCATTCAGCCACGATTTTAAAACCCTGCCGATAGAATGCTACCGAAAATAGCAGAACTAGAGGTTTTAATAACCTTATAAATCTTCCATGCAAATGAGTGTGTGCCTGACAGGATCAGGCCAGGAAGAAGTTGCGTCAGGTCTAAAAGAGAGCCCTTTAATAATGTAAGCGTGCCCCTGGCCAGGGCACTTGAATCTCCTGGGTACCAGAGCTTGACCGTCCCGGGGCCTGTCCTGGCGCACAGAGCCAGTGGCAGCCTTGCTCCCTCTCTGCCCTTTATTCCCCTCCTTAACCAAGGGCCCCTCTGGAGCTTTACACAGACTCGCCCATGTCTGATGCGAGGCTTCTCCTAGGCAACAGGAGGCAGAGGCAGGGCTCTCCATCTTATCCTCTTGTCAAAGCCTGTGCCCCTTGTTCTTCTGTGGCAATGACCTCAGTCACTATTTATTATTTTGCTTTTGAAGTGTTTGGGAAGAATCCTTAAGAGGGTTACGGGATGTGGGAAGGAGGAAGGAAAACTGAATGAATTCTGGGAAATAAGGCCAAAAGTGTCAGCCAGCACCCCGACCGCCCACCCCAAGCCACTCAGCGCCTGGAACACGCTTGGCTCGTGGACCACGGCTCGCCACCCCTTTACCACCTTCCAGCATCCGAGAGGTGGGAGGACACGCTTGGCGCACGGCATCGTGCTCCGCAGGCAGGTCTGACTTCACACCTCGGTCTGTCTCGGGTAAGTGTTTACATCTCTAGGCCTTGGTTTTCTCATCTGGAAACTGGGCCTAAGAATAGACTCTGCCTCACAGTAAATGTCAGCTCTTGCTACTGGTGTGGAAGGAAGGGGAAGTGCAATGCCCTTGTTCATATCCCAGCCAACTAAACAGCTAAATGCTAGGCCAAACAAACCAACACTCACCGAGTCCCCCCCGGTGCTGTTAGTACTGAAGCAGGAAGGACTCACAAGGAAATCTGGTAAACACAGTTGGGCCGGGGGCTGTGGTGTGGTGACACTGCGCTTTCACACTTACTGCCTCATTTCATCCCGTAACAACCTGTGAGGGCAGCACCCGCTCCCAGTTCTCAGACAAGACACTGGGGCTCAGAGAGGTTTGGGGGGCTGGCCTGTGGGCACACAGCCAGCAATGACAGAGCCAGGAGCGGAGCCCATGTCTCTTCTTCTGACGCTACCTTCTGTGCTTGCTTTCCTGTCACAAGCAAGTAGGAAACAAGACAGTAACACAAACAATGTCAAACCTCGGCAGCCACTGGTCCAGCCCCCTGTCCAGGCAGGCCTCCGACTTCCAGCCGTATCGGGGCTACACACACACTCGGCACCTTGGTTATCCTCCTGCCTTTCCCTGACACGTCCGCCCTCTGCCTTCTGGCAAACAAAGGGCAAAGCTCGTAAGGTGAGGAGAAAGGAACCTAAGGACTTGAGAGCGTTCGTCTAAGATGTCAGTGGTGACGTCAGGAAACAACATGGAAGATGTGGATTCCACAATCAGTTTAAAATGCACCTGGGACTTCCCTGGTGGCGCACTGGTTAAGAATCTGCCTGCCAGTGCAGGGGACACGGGTTCGATCCCTGGTCCGGGAAGATCCCACATGCCGAGGAGCAACTAAGCCCGCGCGCCACAACTACTGAAGCCCGCGCGCCTAGAGCCCGTGCTCCACAAGAGAAGCCACCGCAATGAGAAGCCCGTGCACCGCCAGAAAGAGTAGCCCCCGCTCGCCGCAACTAGAGAAAGCCTGCGCACAGCAACAAAGACCCAACGCAGCCAAAAGTAAATAAATAAATAAATGAATAAATTTATTTTAAAAAATGCATCATCTACTATAAAAGAAAGTTTTAAGAGTAAGAAAGAGACGATCGCAGGATAAAGAACAGTCCTGCTCAAGAAAAGAGTTACCTTTCATGCACACAAAGCCTTTTTTTTTTCACATCACCCTTCTTTTTTCTCATTTCACTGAGGTCCAGTGAAAACTTCTGATGTGTCTTAAACCAGGGGGAGGGAAGGAAAGAAAGAGGGAGAGAGGAAGCGAGAAAGATGAGGAGGTAGAGATCAAGACATTTTCTTTATGTACAAGGTGATGCAATAAACAACACTGACTCATGTGGTACACCCTCACGGACATACCCAAATCCAAACATTTTTGTCAGGATACAAAGTACAACAAAAAGCCATAACTATCACAGACATCAGCTCCACAGGAGAACAGATGCTCACTACAGACAGCGGATTCCACAGTCTCCCACCCCCCACCTTCCCACCTACCCCCTCCTTTCCCACTCAAGAGAACAGATTTGAACGTAAGGGACCGAGAATGACGTTATCACAGAAATGAGTTGGAGTTAGCCCTGATTTACTTTTTTAAAAAATCAGTCACAATCGCTAACTATTGGTGACATCTCACAACCAGTCACGACTCAGCAGTGCTTCGTGAGTCCAGACAATCACCTGGGGCTGAACGACTTGCTCTGTTCTCCTGGACACCAAGAGCACCAAGTCCAATGTGTGACACATGGCAGAAGCCCAACAAATATCTAAACTGTAATTAAATTATATTTCATTTGCCCCCTGGGAAGGGAGAGGACCTATCAAATCCATTCAATAACATTTATTAAGCACTGACCCTGAACAAGACAACAGGATGGGTGTTCATTTACTCCCCCTAAGAACTCTGTCAGATGGGCACTATTATCCCTACTTCTCTGATGAACACTCAGGCTGAGAAAAGCAAAGTGACTTTCCACCCGGCTAATAAACGGAGGAGCTAGGATTCAATCAGCTATATATGACTTCAGGATTAAGCTTTTTCAACTACTCTGCTATAAACAAGAGACGGTCTCTGCTTTCAAGGAGGATACAATCCAATATGACAGACCCACACACATAAGGAATTAACTATGGTTCATGGCAGAAAGCAGTAAGTGCCACAAGTAAGTGCAAAGATAGAGGAAATAGGAGAATTCTGGAGGCGGCCAGAGGACAGCAAGAAAAGCTTGGTGGTAGGGGCAGCATTTGAGTCAGACCTTAAAAGGTGAGTGGGAATCCTGATGGGTGGGCAAGGTGAGCAAAGGCCTTCCAGGCAGAGAGATGAACAAACACAGTGATGTAAAGCAGAAAGCTCAAAGCGTTTTCTGGGAAAGTCCAACAGTCCAATTTGGCCTGAGGACAGAACTTGGCAAGGGAGAAAAGAGAAAGTAGGCTGGGAAGAAAGACTGGGGTCAGGTTGTGGATATACAGCAGGGCCCTAAGACCCAGGCTTAAGAAGTATGGATACTGGGGTCAGGTTGTGGATATACAGCAGGGCCCTAAGACCCAGGCTGAAGAAGTATGGATATTTTTAGTGGAGAAAGAGAAGCCCTTTGGAAGTGTCTTGGGGGCTGGTGACACGGTTGTGTTTTGGGGCAATTATTCTGATGGGCTGGGTTAACAGGAGGAGAGACTGGAGGTAGGAACACCAGTTAGGAAGCTACAGCAATGGCCCGGGTGACAGGCATTAAAAACTTGAACCAGGACGGTGGCTTTAGGCATAGAGAGAATGTGAGGCCCTTGCAGAGGCACAATCAAAGACTTGACACTGCCTAAGTGGGATGGGCGTGGCAGAGTGACGGAGGATGCCCCAGGAGGATGGTGATGCCACTGAGACAAACAGGGGAAGTCAGGTAGAACAGATGGATAGATAAAGACGCGGGCTGGTCTGATTTTTGAACTCCTGAGTTTAAGCTGTTGGTGAGATACACAAATGGAGATGTTTCATCAGGAGCCGGGAATCATGGAATAATGGATTATCAGGGCAGGAGGGAAGCCATCAAGGCCAAGCACCACATCAATATATCAATCTCTACTCCAACCCCCACTCCCAAAGTCTCTCTAACCACGGAAGCCCAGGAGAAAGATCAGAGCTAGAGATGTGGATTTGTAGGAGAAACGGAGAAATGACAGCTGACCATAAGGGAGCTGGTGACACTTCTCAGACGGGGAAAATGTGTGGAAATAAGAGACAAAGGAAGGAAGTTCATATTATCCTCAGAATCCCCAAAGGAGATGTGCCGCAGGTTCCTAATTCTATATATACTCAGACTGGACTCCAGAGAGATTAGGTAACTTGCTAGGGTCCTGTAATTGGGAATCCAAATTAGGTTTGCCAAGTCCTTTTCACTACACCCGAAACTTCCCGAAAGGACCACATCGTCAGGGAAGCCTACAGTTGGGTCAAAGAATCACATCTTAGAACGTCAGCGTCAAAGAGACCTTAGAGATCATTCAACCTAACTTCCCGTTTACAAATAGGGAAACTGAGGCCAAAAAGGGAAATGACCAGCCTCGAGTCCCAGCACGTCGTCAACTGCCCAAGTCAAGCGGTCTGGGGGGAGGCTATGGCGACCACCGGCCCACCCGCGGGAGGAGGGGGTTACCCTGCGAAAGATAGGGGATCAAGGCGCGAGGAGGAGTTGGGTTAGGGAGCACGGCGGATCGTGAAGCTGGAGAGGACCTCGGGAGGGTAGGGAGGGGCGGCCTGCAGAGTCGCGACGGCGAAACTGTCTCGACAGAGCTCGCAGGTCCCCGAAGTGGTGGTGGAGGAAAATGGGGGTTGGGAGGACCTGGAACTGGGGACCAACAGGCAGGAGGCTGAGGTGGGGCCTCCGCGGTGGGCGAGGCCCCGCCCGCCCCGCAATGCCTCCCGGCCCCACTTCGGGCCGGCCCTCCCCGCCCGGCTGCCCACCGCTCCCCCGGGCCTCACCTGCTCCCGCGGGGGCCGGAGCCAGGGCCTCAGCGAGCGCACCCCCGCCAGGGTTGTCAAGGAGGGAAACAAGAGTGTCTTAGCAACAGCAAGGAAGTCTTGCCCCCTCACCGGACATTGGCGGAAATTTTACTTCTTATTGGTCAATAAAAACGTCAATCAATGTCGAAGGGCCCACAACGTAGAGATTTGTGCGGAAAGGGGCGTGGCTTAGAGGTTGGGTAGGTGGGGCTTCACTTATAGTTGTCTTAAGTGGGCCTGAGGAGCCGGGCACCTTAAGAAGTTCTCATTTTAGAGAAACTTTGAAAAGCAGTATTGCCTGAGGAGTTCCTTTTAGTCATTCGAAATAACAAATGCAATTTGTCGGTGTCGTGACCCTAAGATGCCACTTTATTGGGATCTCAAAAGCCTAATATCAAGTAGCATTATGTAGGGCTTTTACAATGAGTATCGCACCTGATTCTCACCACAATGAGATGTGGTTACGAATACTATTCGAATAGTATTCGTAACCACATCCATCTGAACTAAGGTTCAGAGAGGTTAAGTAGCTTGGAAAAGGGAAAAATCAAGGTTGGGTTCCTGGAGAAGGAACCCAGGGGCTCTTGCTCAGCAGCACATCCTCTTATAGTTGCCTAGTCCTAGCCCGTGGGAGACATTGTACCATCTGACCCAAAGATACCATTGTCCAGAGCCTGCCTCTTCTTTCCCTTAGGAGAAATTAATCTGAACATATGAGTACAACTAGGGAGAAGGGAAAGGGGGGAGGGGAGAAGAACCTGCAGATTCAATTATTTGATGGGTGGATCAAAGGGTCAGTGGGGTGCTCCATATTTTAACCATTTACCCTATCATGATGGCTCCTTAGGGTGGAACCCCACTTCCCATTCGCTGGCGTTTACTGGGAACTCAGCCCCGGCCAGGTGCTGATGACTCAGAGCGGAGTAAGGTGAGGGCCTTGGCCCCAGAGAATGCACAGTCCAGTGTGGGGAAAGTCATGTCAACAACTAGATAGAGAGTAATTCATTCTACCTGTGCTCTGGTAGAGGCGTGGGCCAGGTGCCGGTTCTCTCCAAGGAGGGAGGAACTAGCTCTCGGAACAGGTGGTGCCTGAGTTGGCTGAGTCTAAGATGACCAGCGGCTAGGAGGGTGCACACAGTTCACCGGGGAACTGCTGGTGGCTCCATGAGGCCTGGGTAGACGATGAATGTGGTGCAAGTGGGAAGGGGGATGGTGAAGACAGTGGGAGTGAAGATGCAGAGGGAAGCAGGGTTTTGAATGCCAGGTTCAGAGAAGTGAGGTGAGAGTGGGGGCAAGTAGCTGCTGGAGGGTTTTAAGTAGGGCAGAAACATGGGCAGATTTGGGTTATGGAAAGATCACTTGGATGGAGACGATGGTGGGCTGGATTTGGAATGGGTAGGTGAAGGCAGGTACAGCAGGTTTAGCTTTGAGACTTGGAAGCTTGAGGTGCGCCAGGCCTTTGCCGATTCCCAACTTGCCTCCCTGGTGTGTTCTGAGGGTCCACGGGACGTGTGACTCAGCCTCCAGATTTCCTCAATCCTCTTTGCCAAGTTTCTCCAAGAGATGGAAGGTGGCCTTTGAGGGGGATGAAGCTCTTGCTTCCGCCTCTGATCCAAACTTCTCCCAAAAGGGGTCCATATTTGCTGTCTTCTCTTTCTCACCTCCCATTCATTCTTCAGCCCACTGCAATCTGGCTTCCACTCCCACGACACCACCAAAATTCCCTCTTCCATGGTTACCAGTGACCTCCTGAAGAGTAGAATCCAATAGACCCTTTTAGTCTTTATCTTAGTGGACCCATCCCCCTGCTGGCATAAATCTGTCGACTACACCCATCTACCTGAAATTCTCCACCCCAAAGATAGTGCCTGCAGAACTCTTTACAATGCAGATTCCAAGGCCCCAAAGTATCAGAATAGTGAAGGGCAGTAATCTGTATTTTTCACAAGCACCCCTGGTGCGCACTCACCATTGAGAATCACTGCTCTATCCTAACACCTGGGGCACCTCATTCTCCTGGGTCTCCTCAAAACTCTCTTCCTTTCTGGCTCCTTCTTCCTTTGATCTCTGTGCCCACCTTGACCCTCCTCTTATCAATGGTCTCAAATTCCTTCCTACCCTAGGTCACCTCCCCATCAGCAAGAGTTTCCCTTGGTCATGCTGCCTAGAGTATTTACTGGAATTGAGGCTTGCGTGTGTGTTTTGGAAAACCTCTCTGGTGATTCCAAACACTCTTCCAGGGAGTTATGCCACCCCACACACATCTTGTTGAGAATTGCCACCTTAAGGACTGTCCTTTGGGGATCTCATCCACTCCCACGGTTCCATTGTCAATGTCCTTGTAGATTCTGATGGCTCCTGTGTTTCTCTCTCCAGATTAGGCCTCTCACTGGAGCTACAGGCCTAAATATCCAAATGCCCCCTGGCCATCTCCACCAGAATGTCCCACAAACCCTTCAAACTCCGTGTCCCAAAGTGAATCCATCTTCCTCCAACTTGCTCTCTTGCATCCCTGTCTCAGTAAATGGCACCACCACCACCTGCAGTTGCCTCCATCAGAAATCAGGGAATCTTGTCCTTCCCGCTTCCCCCTACCATCACCCACCTCAAATCAATCACAAGCCTGCTGATTCTAACTCCTATGTCCTGATTACAGCCCCTTCTGGCCATCTTCATGGCACTCCTCGTGTGCACAGCGCCATGATCCCACCTGTATTATTGCCAATAACTTCCTAATAGGACTACCTGACCGCAGTCTTGCCCTTCTCTAATTCACCCTCTATACCACAGTCAATGCGATACTTCTAAAACCCAAATTTCACCACTGCATTCCTCTCTTTAACAACTGCTTCCCTCCCTCCACAGTTCCCCAGCGCCCACCAAGTGACATCCAGATGCCACGACCTGGCATTCAAGCCTGTGGCATGGCCCGTGGGCACCTCCATCTCCTTGCCTCTCCTTCCCCTGTGTTTATGTTCCAGCCACTCCAGCTCTCGTGGCTCTCCACACACTCTACACTCTTCCTCACCTCCCTGCATTTGCTCACGCATCCTCTCTGCCCACATTCTTCCTCTGCCCGTCCCTCCTTTTTTGGCTATAGGAGCCCATACTCTTTTGGTCTTAGCTTGCACACGTTGGGATTCCACCACTTACAACCAGAAAAGTCCTTTGTACTCCCGTCTCATCTGGTGCATGTTCCTGCCACTGCTCTTCTCCACTGTTTTGTACTTGAGTTTAATTCTCCGTCTTTCCCTGTGAGCTCCTTGAGAGCAAGGACTTTGTCTTATTCACGTCTCCATCTCTGTGCTTCACACAGGATCCAGCAGAGAGTAGGGGCTTTGTAAATGTTTCATGAATAACTATATGAATAAATGAATGGGGGGGATAGGATCCTACCCTACTTCTTCAGACTCAGCTCTTGTCGGTCCCCAGGATTCAACCTACATTCTAGCTACACCTCTTCATGCACTGCTCCTGCTGTTTGGAGTGGTTAATGGTGGACACCCTGGAATCAGTTAGCAACTGCATCAGCTGCAAGTAGTAGATATTGGAGGGACAGTGACCTAAAATGACGTAAATTTATTATCTTACAGTTCTGGTGTCAGAAGTCTGAAATGGGTCTCAGCAGCCTAAAATCAAGGTATCCCCAGGCCTGCGTTCCTTCCTGAGGCTCTAAGGAAGGCTATTTCTTTCCCTTTTTCAGTTTCTAAACACTTCCTGCCTTCCTCTGACACTGACTCTTCAGCCTCTTTCATATCTAAGGACCCTTGTGATTACCTTGGGCCCAATCAGATAATCCTAGCTAATCTCTTTATCTCATGGTCATCTGATTAACAACATTAATTCCGTCTGCAACCGTATTTCCCTTTGCCACGTGACAACATATTCACAAGTCCTGGGGATCAGGAAGTAGACATCTTTGGTGGGGGGAGGAGGGCATTATTTTACTTACTATAGTCAGTATGGGTAAAATTTTCACATGTAATTGAAAAGAGTGTCTATTCTGTAGTTGCTCTGTTAGGTCAACTTTGTTTATCATTTTGTTCAGATGTTCTGTACTCGTGCTGAATTGTTTTTCTTCTGCTAGCCCTATACATTATTGAGATAGGTGTGTTCAAATATCCCACTACAATTACAGACTTGTCAACTTTTCCTTTGTTTCTATCAATTTTTACTTTATATAATTATGCTGTGTTAATACACACATACAAATTTATAATTGTTATATCTTCCTAAGAGACTGACTCTTTATCATCATGAAATGTGTCTTTTATCTCTAGCAGTGATTCTTGTCTTAAAGTCTAGTTTGAACTAAGTATAGCTACACCAACCTTCTTTGAATTAGTGTTTGCATGGTATATATTTTTCTGCCCTTTTAATTTCAACCTTCCTACAGACTTATTTTAAAGTCCAGTTCAACAATATTAATATTTTCATTGGAATATGTATCTTTTAATATTTAATGTAATTACCCACTGACATTAAATTTAGGTTTAAATCAATCACCTCACTATTTTCTACTTATCCCTCCCTTTCTGGGTTCCTTATTTCCCCCTTTTCTGGCCTTCTTTGGATTTTTATTATTCTATTTCTTTCTCCTGTAGTAACTGGTTAGTTACATATTCTTTTACAGTCTTTTTAGTGACTACCCTAGGAAAATTCAATATCGATCCTAGACTTGTTAAACTCTAATGTAAAATTAATACTTTTACTACTTCCAGGACCCTGCAGGGACATTAGAATATTTTAATTGCCTTTACCTCTTCCCACTTTTTAATTCTGTTGCTGCCATGAATTTCAAAGTTCACAGACATAATTTTTTTCCAATCAATATTAAGTTAGATTTAGCCACATATTCACCCTTTCCTTTGTTCTTCACTGGAATTTCCATACTTCCTTTCAGGACCTTTTGCCCTTCTCCCTAAAGAATTTCCTTTAGTCTGTCCTTTAAGAGAAGCTCTGTTGGTAACAAAAAACTTTGGTAATAACTATTCTGTTTTTCCTTTGTCTGAAAACATCTTTACATCCTCCTCATTTCTGAAGGGTCTTCAATGAATATAGAGTTCTAGGGTGGCAGTCATTTCCTTTCAGCACTTTGAAGATGTCATTTTATTGTCTTCCTTTTTCCATTCCTTCTATTGAGAAGTTAGCGGTTGTTCTGGTCATCCATCCTTGGAAGGTAATGCATCTTTTCTCTCTGAGACCATTTAAGAATTTTTCCTTGTCTTTGATTTGCAGCTCTTTCACTATCAGAGTCCTAGTTATGGTTCTGTTCGCACTTCTCATTCTTGAAGTTCCCTGAGACTCTTGAATCTCTGGCTTAATGTCTTTCAATGGTTTTTGGAAAATTCTCATTGTCTATTCATATATTATTTCTGCCCTATTTGCTCTCTCCATTTCTGGGGCTCCTTACATGTTAGATTTTTTCATTATGTCCCATATTAATCTTTTTTAAAAAATATCTTTATTGGAGTATAATTGCTTTACAATGTTGTGTTAGTTTCTGATGTAAAACAAAGTGACTCAGCTATATGTATACATATATCCCCATATCCCCTCCCTCTTGAGCCTCCCTCCCACCCTCCCACCCCTCTAGGTTGTCACAAAGCGTCGAGCTGATCTCCCTGTGCTATGTGGCTGCTTCCCACTAGCCGTCCATTTTACATTTGGTAGTGTATATATGTCAATGCTACTCTCTCACTTCGTCTCAGCTTCCCCTTACCCGCCATGTCCTCAAGTCCATTCTCTACGTCTGCGTCTTTATTCCTGCCCTGCCACTAGGTTCATCAGTACCGTTTTTTTTAAGATTCCATGTATATGCATCAGCATAAGGTATTTGTTTTTCTCTTTCTGACTTACTTCACTCTGTATGACAGACTCTAGGTCCATCCACCTCATTACAATAACTCAATTTCATTCCTTTTTATGGCTATGTAATATTCCATTGTATATATGTGCCACATCTTCTTTATCCATTCACCTGTTGATGGACACTTAGGTTGTTTCCATGTCCTGGCTATTGTAAATAGTGCTGCAGTGAACATTGTGGTACATGACTCTTTTTGAATTATGGTTTTCTCAGGGTACATGCCCAGTAGTGGGATTGCTGGGTCATATGGTAGTTCTATTTTTAGTTTTTTAAGGAACATCCATACAGTTCTCCATAGTGGCTGTATCAGTTTACATTCCCACCAGCAGTGCAGGAGGGCTCCCTTTTCTCCACACCCTCTCCAGCATTTATTGTTTCTAGATTTTTTGATGATGGCCATTGTGACTGGTGTGAGGTGATACCTCATTGAGGTTTTGATTTGCATTTCTCTAATGATTAGCGATGTTGAACATCTTTTCATGTGTTTGTTGGCAATCTGTATGTCTTCTTTGGAAAAATGTCTATTTAGGTCTTCTGCCCATTTTTGAATTGGGTTTTTTGTTTTTTGATATTGAGTTGCATGAGCTGCTTGTATATTTTGAGATTAATCCTTTGTCAGTGGCTTCGTTTGCAAATATTTTCTCCCATTCTGAGGGTTGTCTTTTTGTCTTGTTTATGGTTTCCTTTGCTGTAGGTCCCATTTGTTTATTTTTGTTTTTATTTCCATTGCTCTAAGAGGTGGGTCAAAAAGGATCTTGCTGTGTGTGATTTATGTCATAGAGTGTTCTGCCTATGTTTTCCTCTAAGAGTTTTATAGTGTCTAGCCTTACATTTACTTTTTAAAAAAAGATTTAATTTTACTTATTTTTGGCTGCATTGAGTCTTTGTTGCTGCACACGGGCTTTCTGTATTTGCGGAGGGCAGGGGCTACTCTTCGTTGCGGTGAGCGGGCTTCTCCTTGCAGTGGCTTCTCTTTGTTGCAGAGCACAGGCTGTAGGCACGTGGGCTCAGTAGTTGTGGCACACGGGCTTAGTTGCTCCACGGCATGTGGGATCTTCCCAGACCAGGGATCGAACCCTTGTCCCCTGCACTGGCAGGCATATTCTTATCCACTGCACCACCAGGGAGGTCCCTGGCCTTACATTTACGTCTTTAATCCATTCTGAGTTTATTTTTGTGTATGGTGTTAGGAAGTGTTCTAGTTTCATTCTTTTACATATAGCTGTCCAGTTTTCCCAGCACCACTTATTGAAGAGGCTGTCTTTTCTCCACTGTATATTGTTGCCTCTTTTGTCAAAGATAAGGTGACCATATGTGCGTGGGTTTATCCATATTAACCTTATGCTTTTTTTCCTGTACTTTCGTTCTTTCCCCTCAGTCTTTCTTAAGGATCATTTCTTTTGAGGTCATAGAGTTCACAATTCCTTCTCCATCTGTGTCTGGGCTGCTGTTAGACGTATTGAGTTCATAAGTTCAGTTAATGTATTTTTCAGTTCTAGAATTTTCATTTGATTATTTTTTGAGTTTACAGTTCTCTGTTGAAATTCTATTTGTCATCTACATTCTTAGTTATATTAATCATAATTATTTTCAAGCCTGGGTCTTATAACTCCACTCTATGAATCTCCTATAGAGATCATTTAAAAATTAGACTTTTAATTGTGAGATAATTATAAATCCACATTAAGTTGCAAGAAATAATAGAGAGATTTTATGTGCCCTTTATCCAGTTACCCCCAATGGTAATATCCTGCAAAACTATAATGCAATATCACAACGAAGATACTGACATTGATACGATATTATTCCAATTTCCCCAGTTTTACTCGTACCTGTGTGTATATGTGTGCATGTGTGCCTGTGCATATGTGTGTGTTTATTTACTTCCATGCAATTTTACACGTGTAGGTCTATTGGCCCTTAAAATTTTTTTTCTCTTGATTTTCAGTCATTCAGTTTTGTCTCCAGATATGTCTGATAATTTCTTATTGAATGCCAAACCTTGTGTAACAAAATGTGTGAGTTTGGGTGATGTTATTTTCCTCCAGAGAGACTTTACTTGCTGGAAAGGAAGAAACGCCCCTTGGAGATCTCTGCCCATGAATTTAAAATGAGAGTCAACACCCCTCGGAGTCCTGTGCTTTTCCACATCAGCGTTCAGCTGTGCAGGTGCTGGCACGAGCAGGTAGACAGCGGGATTTAACCAAGGTTGGACAGTGCCAGCTGAGTGGGACAGAGGGAGAGAGGGTGATTGTAAGTAAATCAGTGCAAGAGAGGATAAACAAGGCATACCTGCCTGCAGCTTCATTTTGCTCAGTGGTAAGTAATTAAAAGCAGTATTTTAAAACAAATCTGGATTCTTTCTGGAGTAGAATGTGGAAAGAACAGGAGTTTTACCGATGACTCGGTAGACTTGAAATATGGTTTTCCTATTTGAAGTGCTGCTTCCGGCTATACCCCCTGCTCCTTACGGGGTGAATTCCTCTTGTTGGAAGTTTGGGAAACTTGGGAAAAGTCTGAGAAAGCTGTTCTGCTGGTGTGACCCCCCTGTTACCCCTGACTGGTCCCCTGGCATTTCACAGGGACCATCTAAGGTCCAACTAAGAGCAGTGACAATATTGCTGGAGCAGGAGGGTGGAGGCTGTGCCCCTAAGATGGTGGGCACAGGGAGGGCTGGGGGCTAGATCAAGACCTCTCAGGGATGGGGTGGGTGCCTGGAGGGGTGGGTGAGGGTAGCAGACCCTGTGGCCAAGAGTAAGTCTAGAGGCCACACGAGTCAGAGGAGTCCAGGTAGACTGTGGGGAGGGGATGGGTTGAAATACAACAGGGTCCTCCCTCTCCCCTACCCCATCTCCCCAGGACCCCAAGGGAGGCAACACTCTGGGGTCCAGGCAAGTAACTCAGGCAGATTGGGTCTCAGGGAACAAGTCAGGGACCTGGTTCCCATAACTGGGGCACGAGGTGGGGATGAGGCATTAGGAATGAGGCCAAAGCCCAGTTATCAGAACTAGGGCACTTTCCATGTGGGACCTGTGTTCTTTACATCCTTCCTGCATAAGTCCTGGGAAAAGTGGTGTGTCTACGCCTGGGACCTGACAGAGCCTGGTTGGGGGGCACAGGTGGGTTTGGGTGAGGCTTTGGGGCCCCAAGGTGGCACCTGTTCTGGCTTTGCCTACTGCCCCGCCCCAAGTAGTAGCCACTTCATTCCCTTCTGGCACCCCCAGGGTAGCCCCACCCTTGCAAGAAGAGCCTCAGAGTAAACATCATGTTTATTTTGAACATTCAAATTTACAGAAACAAAAAAGTAACAAAACCTTGACATATCATACACACATACACACACGCACACGCACGCACGCATGTTGCATCTCATGTCACTTTATGTACAAAATCAGGCAGGAGAAGGAGAGGGGGAGGCAGGTCGCCAGTAGGATGCACTAATTTCACAGTGTCTGACAGCTCGACATGCTCTCTCACTGCTCAGCCTGGGCCCACGTGAGCCCCTTCCCCACCCAGCGGGGTCGGGGGTGGTGCTGGGAGGGGGGGTTTAGAGTGGTAGGCAGCTGCGACAAAGAGGGTGAAGAGAGAGAGTCCATCTCTGGGAGAGGTGTCCCTTCTCCAGTTTGCTCAGAGCAAGGGTGCTGGGAAATGTAGAAAAGGAGGGACCCATTTCGGTGGGGGGGGGGATGGGGACTGGGGCCACTGCATCATGGAGAGAGCACTGAATGCAGAGTCAGAAAGCTGGGTTCAGGTCTCCCAGTGTCCCGGCTGGGTGTCCCCAAATGCTGTGCATCTTCCCTAGGCCCTGGCATCCTCACCTGTAAAACGAGGGCTTTAGAGCCCTTCTTGCCCAAATCTGTGGTCCTAGGTCACGCACAATGGTGGCAAGGTGATCTGCCCCCTTGGGATGTTGATTAGGGGCACCATGTGCCACAAGGTGGGAAAACTGGCAGATAAGAGCTGTGAAGCACCTGGCACAGGGCTGGGCCCGAAGCAGGGGTCTGAGAAATAGCAACTTTCTCCCCTTCGCAGCCTGGGATTCTCAGGAGACGCCCAGCTTCCTCTCCCCTTTCAGCTCTCCTGGAAACTCCAGCTGGTGAGAGAAGGGCACCCCGCACAGGGACATGTCCCCTGAAGGGGCTGAGAACCCTCCCACGACCTCACCCAAGGGGACCCTGGCCCTGGGGTCAGCCCATCCTGCAACTCTGTTCCTCTCGGTGGGGTGAATGGGGTCAGGAGCAATGGATGACCAAATCCCACTGCACAGACGGTGGTAGTGCCCGCCCCCTCAGGCTGAGGGGTGGGTCCTGGATGTCACCTGCCTTGGTTTGAACTCTGGACTCCGTCACTTGCTGGCTTATTGACATGGGCAGGTTACTCAACCTCACTGGGTCCCAGTTTCTCTACCTGTATAATGGGGCTAAGAACAGTCCTAGCTTAGAACTGTTGTGAGAATAAATGAGTTGATCCCCGTGAGGTGCTCAGCATGACGCCTGACACTTAAAAAGGGCCTAACAGACATGGCTCCAGCCTCGTTTTCAGCCAGGAGTAGCTTGAGGATGCAACTGAGCACCATTTCTCTTCCCCGTCTCTTTGGCTGTGCCTGGGAGCAGCTGAAGGTCAAATCTGGAGTCCAAACAGCAGGCATTCAGCAAAGGTAAGAAGGATGAATAGTAGATGAAGGAGGGGTGGGGACTTTGGGGCGTTCATCTTTCTGGAATGGAAACGGGGATCCAGGCCACTCACCAATGGCCCAGACTCAGAGCCTACAAGTGTCTCCAGTTTGTTCCTGTTCCCTCTGGAGGGATGACCAGGGTGACTCAGCACAGGTCACACGTCTCATGATCACCATGAGAAAGCATAAAGGATTTGGGATGATGCCTCTGGGTGGGCTCAAGTGATCAAACAAGTTCTTTCACCTCCTTCTCAAGACCCTTTCTTTGCCCCAAGGCCTCCACAAAAGCTGTTCCCTTAAAAACAATAACAGAAACCCAATAAAACCCAGTGTCCCCGAAATCTAAGTTCCGAATTCTGCCGTCACCCCAGCAACAGCGTATGTCATTATGAGACGCTTGACCCCCGCACTGGGGCTGATGTCATTGGCTGTTACCGGGACAACCCAGACCTCGGCAGGTTCTGGCTGAAGTGCACCATCACTCCTTCTAGGCGGAGTCGGGCTGGAGGGGCTGAAAGGTCTTTCTGTGCTCTTGAAATGGAAACGAGGATCTGGGGGCTGGAAGCGACAAGTTTTGGAAAAGCCTCCATGGCCCTGGGACCCACAGTCTGCAGTTCTTGCCTAGTGCCTCAGGCTAAGTGGACGTGGGGAGTGGAGACAGGGACCCAAAAGGGGGGCAAAAAGCCACCAGTGCCCATCTGACTCAGGTAGCCAACAGCTGCCCAGACACCTGGCAGGTGACTGGTAAGGGGAGGGACACCTGTGTTCTCAGGTCTCCATTCCTGCCAGAGTGTCTGGGGATCACACCTCTCCTCCCCTACCTTCTGGGAGTGGGGCGTGGGAATGCCAAGATGTTTGTATGTTTCATAAAGGAAGGTGGGCCAGTGGGCATGCTGGAAAGCATTCTGACCTCTCAAATATCCATTCTCTCAGGTATAGGCTGGACTCAAAAGACTCTCATGGGCAGGAAATAGGGTGTGGGGGAAAGAGCACTGGGTTCTAGTCCTGGCTCTGCTCCATCGTGCTGTGTGATCCTGTGCAAGTCACTTGCCCTCTCTGAGCTCTTCCCCATCTGTACAAGCAAGAGGTCAGACTGGGTGGCTTTTCTCAGCTCTGATATTCTCCTACTCTCTTGGGGGAGCTGGTGGGGACTTAAGGGTAGGAACCAGGAAGCCACCAGCCCTTTGAGACCCTCAGATAGGCAAGGGTGCCAGGCTGGGTGAAACCAGAAGAGCTGATCTTTACAATCTGTGTGTGAGGTTGGTCTGCTTTGACCCTTGCCCTTGCCCCTGACTCTCTGGAACCAGCTTCTGACCCTGACCCAGCCTAGCCAGATCCCATCGGCTGCCCAGTCCCAGGACCTGCCCCTGCTGTGCCCCTCAGTCCTTAGGCAGGTTCTCAGGCTTGTCCCACCCTATCCACCTGAAATCACAGACCGTCTCACTTTTGATCTGGAGAGCTCTCAGAAACGATGGAAGCAAGGGCCTCAGTTCATAAATGAGGAAGGTCAGCCCGGAGAGGGCAGGGACTTACAGACGACCACACAGCAGGTCAGCGGCACGGCTGACCGGGAACCAAGGGCTCCTCCTCCCTACGCAGTGCTCTACACACTACGCCACGCTTCTCCCTACCCTCTCGGCTCCTTCTTTCCATCCCCCAAAGGCTGCAGGGCCATGCAGAGCGGGTAGGTATTGTGGGTCCCCTGGGGCATGTGCCTCTGTCCCATGCTGTCCCCAGCCCAGGCTGAAGTGGCCCAGGCCCTGTCCTGGCTGCAGAAGGGGAGAGGTGACCATGCCAGTGGGCACAGCTGTGGATGGGCGCAAGGGGTGACTATGGCCCTTTGGCCTCCCAGAGTCTTGGTCCCTAACCCTCCAGGCTGGAGCTGGGAAGGGGGTGTCCTGGAAATTGAGGTGGGGCTGGGCCAGGCATGGAACCCACATTCAAACCACTGCACATGAAGAAACAAGGAAAAAGGAGGAAGAGAGGGGTGTGGGTCGGGGTGGGGTGGGGGGAGAGGCTCCATCAGGATCCCACTGCCCTTGACAGGCAGCTGGTAGAAAGATAAAGGAGGGCTGAATCTGAGTTGCCCATGGTTCTGTCATTCCCTCTCAGCTGGGGGACAGCTCTCCAGCCTGTTATGGCCCTGAAGGGAAGGGGACAGGCCTGTTGCATGGAGGACAAGAGGGCAGATAACCAGCCCTGCCGCTGAGACAGGGGGCCCGTCCCCCATACACGACCTCATGGGAGGAGCTGTGAGATCAGTGGAATCAGTTGTGCTTGACGGACAGGGTGGAGTGGGAGGTGAGAGGCGGCTCCACTCTAATGCCAGCAGCCGTTGGGAGGGAAGAGCCGTGGGCACTGCTACGCACCCACTGCCAGGCCCTGGACTCCCCCCAGGGTTGACCTGTTGATTTGAGCTGCTTGCTCTCATCCCAGTGGGATGAAGGGAAAGCCATCAAGGGCAGGGCGTTCTGGAGGTGTGGGTAGAGGCGGCGGAAACGGGAGGCGTGGCCAGGAATGGGGCAAGAGAGGAGGCCAGTATGTGGGTAGGCTGAGGAAGCAATGTGACCCCGCTCCGGAAGGCCCCCGAATTGGCAGGCAAGGGAGGGGCCCTGGACGAGGTGGCCCCTCATGCCTTGGCCCTGGCCCATCCCTTGCAGACATCGAAGGCGGCCTTCGTTGCACCCCCAAAGGCCTCCACCAGCTTGTCTTCCCAGGGGATGACGTTGCCCAGCAGCGGCCCCGTACAGTTGGCAATGCCTAGGACCTGGGCAGGTGTCAGGATGTGGTCCCAGAGGTTAAACTGGGCAATGTCACCCACGAAGGCCTGGGTGGCATCAAACCGGCCACCTAGGGTATCCTGGACCAAAAGAGCAGAGAGAAAGAAGAGAGACATGGAGTGAGGGAGCAGGAGAGACAGGCAGGCACTCAGAGACTCAACCCCTGTCCTGGCTGAAGTCCCACCCCCTCCAGGTTCTAGCCCCGCCCCAAGGTTCTAGCCCCTTGGGCGAGTCTCTGCTCTCCCTGGGTCTCACCCAGTCTGCCCATCTGCAGAATGGCTGGGCCAGACTGAGAGCTCACTGCTGTGCTTTCAGGGACCCTCTGCCTACCCCTCCTCCTCAGGGGCCCTAAGTGGGTGGGATATCTAGCTGTATCCCACCCTGAGCCTTACCTGCTCTTGGCCCAGGATAAGGATCCCATGAGGCTTGATGGGGTGCCAGGCGGCTAGGTTCTCACCAGAGCCCTGCAGCTCTCCATCCTGGTAGGCAGACCACAGGCCGTCCCTTGTGGTCCAGGAGAGGCAGATGTGGTGCCAGCCATTGTCCTTCAGGCTCAGGGGCAGCTGGGCCACCTGAAAAGAGGTTCCCGCAGCCCCAGGTCAGAGGTGCCACAAGGCCCAAGGCTGGAGCAGTGGGATGGGGAATGGGGAGACCGGTGTCCCTCCTTCCAGGGACTGACCCAAGGCTTGACCCTCCCCTTCCTCCCAGCTCAGTGTCTTTCTGACCACTCTTTCCTCTTTCCCCACAAGATATCAGTATAATCAGGCAGCTTCACTCAGATCACAAGGGACCACTCAGTGTTGGTTTTCAGTTGTTTCTAGGTGGTTTATTCTCTCTCTGACAGGCCTGCAAGGTCATGCAGGGTGGGAGCTGAATCTCACAAGCCTACCTTCCCCTGAATACCACACACAGTGCCTGGCACACAGCTGGGCTCAAGAAGTACTGGCAGTGGTAGAACAAGCCTTAGACTCAGAGGCCGGGCACTGCCAACCAACCCCCTGTGGGATCCTGGGGAGGCTGCCCTTTCCTCCCTGGGCTTTAGTCTCCTCATCCGTAAAGTCAGGGATTTGGGCAAAGGATAGCAAATATGCAGCCACCTCTGCCTCCTCCTCCACCCAAGGCAGACATGGCTAATCAATCATGAGCCTAGACTCACCCTAGGAACCTTCCTCATCACAGCATTCTCAGAAGCCACTGATGATTGATTAGAGTTGGCCTGTGATATGAAAGGTACTTGCTGCCTCTGGATTTGGGGCTCCCAAAGGGCTCTTTCATCTCCCAAATTCTCTGAGATCACAATTTATTGCAGCATTCTCTGAGGCCTACTTGGTGCCAGGCCTTGTTCTGGACACTGGGGGTACGGATTTGGTCCTGGTCATAAAAAAAGCTGAGTCTGCACAGGAGGGAAGGACTTCAGGGACAATATTACAAGACAGAGTAACATAGGGGCCATCTGGGAGGTACAGAGGCTGTGAAGGCCCAGAGGGAGAGAGGGGTGTGGGAACAGAAGATGTGAAATTTAAACACATCTGGAAGTACAATGGACTCTGGCAACTCCGCTGCAAGGCAAAGCAAGTGGCGGGGGGCACAGCAGAGGCCAAGGCTTAGAGGCTGGAATAAAATGAGTACTGTGAGCAGCTTGTGAGGTTGGTGCTCAAAAGGCCCCAGAAGTTCAGGGAACTGGGCCCTGTCCAGGGTGCTGAATTCCTTTCACTAGAACTGAGTGCTAACCGTGGGCAGAGCCAAAAATGGCAGCCAGGGGGTGTATGAAGGGAACCAGGAGGCAGGATCTAGATGTCATCCAGCTACCCTGGTGGTCTTAGGACCTACTGGGCTACAAGGGAAATTCACTGTCCCCTGGGCCCATCTCCCTCCGCCTCCTCCAGGACACCCATGAAAGGCACCTCCTGCTAAGCAGGGTTCTGCTGGGTGTCAGCCACTCCTAGCAGCTCTCTGTGGCCGTGGCCTGGTCACAAGTGGGTGCAATATATGTTGCCCACATTTTCAGGGAGTCTCAAAAGACCACCATGCCTGCAAGACCCAAAGCAATGTGGCAGGCCGGGGAAGATATTTTGGGGTAATGGGGTGATAAGATGCTCCCCTTCCTTCCCCCTTGATCACCATGCTCCTGCCACATCACTCCCCCCAGTCCCCCTACCTTATCCTGCCCTGAAGCCAGGCTGGGGGAGGGGTGAGGGGATGGGAGTCCTGGGCATGGGGCAGATGGGTGACCCAAGGGCAGAACAGTGGAGGGATTAAGAGGTGGTTTCTGGAGCCCAAGACCCCAATTCACATCATCACCCCTTCACCAGCTATGTGGCCAGGGTACATTATTTGCCCTCACTGAGCCTCAGCTTTTGCATCTGCAAAATGGGGATAATAGGGTGTCTACCTCCTGGTGCAGTTGCGTCAAGGGTGATAATATGGGTAAAGTATTTACTAGCACAGGGCACATTTATCGAAGTTTGTTAAATGCTAGGCTCTGCTCAAAGCCCTTTACATGTATTTAAGCCATTTATTTCTCCCCACAGCCCTGTGAGGTAGAGAGTGTTATTCTTGCTTTACAGATGAGGAAAGTGAGGCATGGAGAGGGTAAGTGACTAGTCTAAGGTCACGAAGTGGGTAAGTGGCAGAACGAGGCCTCACATCCAGCATGCAGCCCAGAGCCTGGCCATGGCAGTATCCTACTCACCTTGTAGGGGAGGCGCATGGGGCTGGTTGCAGGGGGGAGGGGGGGCGAGCAATCCACTAGCACTCCCTCCCGCCCTTCCTCCCTCCCTCCCCAGAGAGGTCCTTTGTCCAGAAGAATGAGCAGGGCCCTGGGGGCAGATACTTGCAGCCCTGCTCCCATAGCTGCATCGCTGGGGAAGCCTCTGAATCTCTGTGAGCCTCACATGCCCCTCTGTAAATGGCGCACCACCGCTGACAGCCTCTCTTGGACATGAGCTCCTCTTCGCAGCCCCAGGTCTGGCTTGTCTTGAAATCCCAAAACCCAGCCTGGCACACACCAGGCATTTCATGTGTGCTGATTCTGCTGAGCAGGAGAACTGAAAGGGCCCAGCTGTTTGGGGCCCAGCACAGTACAGGTGCTCCTGAAAGCCCCCCCCCCCCCCCCCCCCCCCCCCCCCCCCCCCCCCCCCCCCCCCCCCGCCCGCTCACCTTGTCATTGATCAGCAGCTCCATGGGGTCATGGCCCGCCTCCAGCAGCACAATCTCGTTGGCCTGCCCAGGCACCGAGTAGGAGAAGGGGGTGCCCTGGCCAGTGCCACCCGACCTGGACCGCAACCACATGCAGACGCTGAAGGCGTAGAGCTCGGGCAGCGCCTTCCGCACGCGGGCGTACATGTAGTTGTTGCGGATGGGGATGCTGAGCTTGAAGGCGTCTGGGGGACTGTAGGCTGAGGACCCTGAGGGGGTGAGCAAGGTGGACACAGGGGGGGGTCAGCGGACACTGATGGGGGGTGGGCAGGGCATACTCCAGAATGAAGGTTACTAGTCCCCTGGTAGCCCCAACTCATCTATAAGCCTCTTAAGGGTGCTCCTCACAAAGTTTAAAAGATGAAAGGTCCCTGAGAGCTCATGAGTCCTAAATCCACATCTTTCAGATGAGGAAAATGAGGCCTGGGGAGAGGAGGTGAGCTTCCAAGGCGACAGAGCAAGCCAGTGACAGCCGTGGAATGAGGAGCTAGGTCCCCTGATGCTCACACCTGTACACTGTCCAATATGTCATGTTTTTCTGACCCCCCCGGCGGTGCCAGCCCCAGGTGTTAAACAAATGACAAAATTCTGACATTGAAGGTCCTATTGTGGTGGTGGTTAAATGCATGGACTTTGGAGTCAGACCTGGTTTAAGGTCTAGATCCGCTACTTACTGGCTGTGTGACCTTGGGCAAGTCACTTGACCTCTCTGAGCCTTATATTCCTCAGTTGTGAAATGGGGATAATAACACTACCACCCCTGTATGGTCTGTGAAGATTAAACCAGCCGATGAATCAAGTACTTAGCCCACTCCCAGAATACAATAAGGGCCAGAAAATGCTACCTGTTAACAATAATGATAACGCCCTCTCCCAATTATTCTCTCTTTCTTGTGTTTCACAGCCTCTTCCCCACCATCCCATCTAGCTTTAGCCTCTGGAGAGCATGAAAATGCTTTCTGAGTGAATCTGCCACCCTGAGGACCCATCTGAGGACCAAGGCCTCGCCTGCCACGCCCTCTGTGGGGCTCAGGACCCACCGCGCTCCAGTTCCGCTACACGGTCCTGCAGGGCGTCCAGCTCCTTCGCCACCTCCTGCCGCTGCTGCTGGCTGCTGTGACCGAGGGCCACGCGCTCCTTCTCCAGCGCCAGCACCTTGGCCAGCAGCTGCCCCTCCAGCTCGTCCATCTCGGAGTGCAGGGCGGTGGGCACCACGGGCGCAGGGGCTGGGGCCGCTGAGAAGTTCACCCGGGCTGGAAGCTCCTGCTGCTCACGGGGCACAGAAAGGGACCACGAGGTCACTTGGAGGGAGGAAGGAAAGAGACAAAGGGCCCAGAGATGCCCACCACCCCTGCTGAGTGACCCCAGGTGAGCCTCAGCTTCCCCATATGTAAAATGGGATGGCAATACCAGCTCCAGGCAACAAACGTGTACTGGTGTCTAGCAGGCTGCTTCCAGTGCTGACGCGTGACGGGGAGCTGAAAGCAGGCTGGCTTCTGCCCTCAGGATGGCTCAGCATATGGTGGGGTGGGGAGCTGGCAGTAGAGAGCTGTAATAGTCCCCTGGGGGGTCGAACGTGCAGTTGGGGTTGAGAGCCACTACTGAGTCCTTCATCGTGGGCAGGCTATATCCTGATGGGCCCTGAAGGGGTGGAATGTCTTTGTCTTCACTTAGTCACATGTCAAGCTTCTCTAAGGGGGTGCAAGGCTCTGTGAGAACACTGGGCAGACCCGGGGGGCCACAAATCAGGGGCTTCTGGAATACTGCTCCAGCGCTGCGGCCACTTCAGGTTAGCATGTGGTTAAGATCACAGACTCTGGAGGCATACAGCCCAGGGTTAAAATCCAGCTTGAGAACCAACCTGCTGTGTGGCCTGGGGCAACTGCCTCCGTCTCTCTGAACCCCTGGTTCCTCTCATGCAACACGGGACCACGGTACCTATTCAGAAGGGTTGTGGGGATGACTACATGTGGTGAATGCCCATGAACAGAGCCTATTTACTGCACTTACTGTCTAAGGCAGCGTGTTCCAGGGTGGTCTCTGACACCCCCATCCTGCCCAGGATGAGGACAAAGTGTTTAGAGTCCCCCTTTTTCCTGTCTTAAGACCCCAGCGGGAAGAACTGGGGCAGAAGCCGGGGCACCTCTCCTTTCCCCTCCCCTGCTGGAGGAAGCCCCTTCTGGGGTGGAGGAAAGCAGGTGAGGCCACGAGTCTTGACTCCGGTGGGGGGGGGCAGCCTCTGGCAGACACATCACAGGAACGTGGGTAGGAAATTAATAATTCAGTGAGCTTCTAGGAGCCAAATTAGACCATCCCTGCCCCCTATCTCCCTTTTCTCCTCCTCCACGCTCCCTACTGACAGCCCAATGATTCCTTACTGCCCAGGGGCCCTGGTGGTTCCCACTCCACCTGCCCTGGGCCCTGACCACAGGCTTAGCCCCAGACCTGAGCTCACTGAATTCTCATGACTCCTTCACCGAGCAAATATTCAGTGAGCACCTGTTATGGGCTCGGCACTGCACCAGGTGCTGAAGAGACAGCCGAGGGCCAAACAGAAAACCAAGAGCACAGCCTAGCATTCCCTGAGTGCCACGTGCCTGCAGGGATGGCCTCACAGCTCAGGGCAAGTGCAGAAGACCCCTCCCAGCTTCACTGGCCCAATCCTGGCCTTGTTGGTCATTTGCTGTGTGACATTGGGCAGTTCCCTTAGCCTCTCTGAGCTCTATGTGATGAGGGGATAAATGTGCCCCCTGCTTCAAAGTGCTGGGGGTGGGGAGGGCAGCGCAGGCAGAGTGGCACTGCCACACTCAGCGCCTGAGAGAAGGGAGCGGCCACCACAGACAGTGATGTGACCTTGCGCTGAGGAGTTGGAGGCACTGACACTTGGTTCCTCCATTCCACCCCAAGAGCGGCGGCAGGTGGGCTAACCTCTCTGGTGTCATTTGTCCTTCTCTATAAAGTGGGGACTTGGAGTGTTTGGCTCGCGGGGCTGTGATCAGGGGAGCCCAAGCCTGGCCCGGCATGGGCCACTTTATCCCTCACAGTGTCCCATGAGAGAGGACACAGCCACCCTCCCATTAAGACGCCTGCTCTGGCCCACCAGGTGGGGAGGCCAGGTGAGGGGGGCGGGGCACGGATGGATAAGCTGCTCGGTACACCCGGCCCCACCCATGTTACACTAATCTTCACTTTCCACTATCCGGGGGGCTCCTTGTATGAATCCTGACTCTGGGGCTGACTAAACACAAAGCCTCAGTCTCCCCTTCTGTAAAACAGGGACAACGGGCCCCACTCTGTCCATCCACAGGACAGATGTAAGGATGGAACAGTGGAAGTAACAGGTCCTCGTGGACTGTAAAAGCAGAATGCACACTGTGAGGCTTGTATACATCAGCTGATGGGGAGCTCGCTACCTCCAGAATCTTCCCTTGACCACAGACAGCTTATGGAGCGATAGGGCCAGCCACCCACTGCATCTGAGGCGACTGGACTTTCGGGAAACCTTGGGCTGAGGCAATTAGCTCGTGGATTGCCTTCCACATCAGCACTGGGAGGGCCGGGACTGGGTCTCCTCGGCCCCAGCACCATTCCAGCCTCACTTTCCCTCCTTCCACTGGGCCTAGCTGGGCATGAGGGGCACACCTCTGAAGAACAGTGTACCAGGCCCACCCTCGGCACGTTCCATGTATTTACTCGTGAATCCTCACAGCCATTTGTTTTGGTTGGTACTCTTAGTGTCCCCATTTCACAGATGGGGAAACCGAGGCAGAAGTCCTTTTGAATTTTCTACAGTGATGGGGCTGGGCAAAGCTGACCCTTCTGGAGCCAAAGCCTTCTCTCTCTAGCAAAGCGTCTTCCTCCCTTGGAGCGAGAAAGACCTGCCAGGAAGGAACAGGACGTCAAGTGCTATTTACACAAATGCTGTTGCGAGGAGACACTGCGCAGGCCGAGGGAGGTGGGCACACAAGCTGTTCTTTTGTCAGAACCGCCAGCTCTGCAGGAAGGCCAGGGAGGAGGTGGGCTCACTGGATCCTGTGTGGCCCCCTCCCCACCCCAACGTCTGAATCAGAAGAACATGACTCCCCCCACTTTCCCATCTGCTGCGGGCGCGGGCTGTGCCGCGTGGGCTCGGCCTGATGCCAAGTGGGCCCCCAGCACAAGACGATAGGGAGACGATGATGCCATCACCCCACGAGGGTCCTGATGGGGGCTCAGAACCCACTCCTGTCGTGCTGGGAGTCCAGGGTGGGGTCTGGAGCCAGAGCCCAGCATTCGGGTCCAGCTCAGGTAATGTGCCGGGCTCATTAGCGCTCAGTAACAAGAGGCCAACAGAGGCAGCTGTCCTCCTTGCCACGCACCGCGTGCCAGGCCCTGCACTCCAGAAGCACTGTGCAAACATTCCACAACCCCTCTCGCCAACCTGGGGAAGTAAGGAGGCCCACTTTACAGATGAGAGAGCAGAGGCTCAGAGAGGTGAAGTCATCTGCCTGAGGTCACACCGCTGCGAAGTCGCAGACCCAGGACCCCAGTCCAGCCCCTTCTGATTCCAGAACCTGTTCCCATTCTTCACGCCTACCCTGACAGTTCGTTGGTCTGCCAAATGGGCACGGTGTCCGCTGCAATGCCTGCCTCAAGGGCCAGCAGAAGAGGTTTTAGTGCCGTGAGAAGGCTGGGAGGATATGGCAGGTGGTGTCAGACCGTGCCCCGGGGCAGCTTCACAGAGGGGCCTGGATGCGAGGGACCTGCCTATGCAGGGTGGCTCTGAGGCTGGGGGCCGTGGGGAAGACCCTACCACCTTGTCCCCAGTGGGGACAACTCCTTTCCTTGAGGGAGCAGAGGGAAGGTGCTGGATTTCGGGGTCAAGGTCCCACCCTCTGCACAGCTCACCCCCGCCCAGACAGCACAAGGCCCAGCTCCAGGGGCAGCAGGGCAGGGTGGCAAAAGAGCAGGCCCGGCGGCAGCGGTGTGGGTCAGGCCTCCTATCTCCCACATCTGCTCAGCCCCCAAGTCCTGTGTGAGTCTGCCCGGGCTCACACGCAGGCTCCACCAGCCCAGTGACCTTGTTATGTAAAGCTTGCATGCCTCGGTTTCCCCATCAGCAAAAAAAGGTACAAAAATAATATCTCATAGCATTGTAGTGAGAATTAAATAAGTTAATAGATATAATGCCCTTAGAGTTGGCACATGAAGTGCTATGCGTCAGTTATTATTATGGTTATTACTACTAAAACATGTATGTTTAATACTACTGAAACATCTCTTGAAGGAGCTTCCCCTCCACCCATAAATTTTTTTTTAATCATTATATTGAGAAAAAAAGCAAGTTACAGAAGAACAGTTAGATGCCATTCACACAAAGTTGCAAAAATTCAAAACTAGATCACGTATATATAAAAGCATGAAGGAATGCATGGAGAGATAAATACAAATTCGGGACAGTGGTGACCCTCTGTCACCTGAGGGAGACGCTGAGGGGCATCAGCTGTTTGCAACTCTTCTGGGTCTTGAGCCTGGGTGGGGACCTGGATGGTAGTCTCTATACCTTTGTATATCTCTGAGGTACTTCACAATAAATTTCTTTTAAAAAACGGGGGAAAATCCGAAAGCAGAGTCTCTGAGCGTGGAATCTAACCCTGAATCTTAACCATAGCCTCACTTGGCTCCTGTGTCCCCCACCCCAGCCCAGGCCACCATCATGAGGCTTCGACTCTGGCCCTTCTCCACACAGCGGTCAGAGGCAGGCACCTAATTGCAAATCCAAGCAGGTTGCTTGAAATCCTTCAAGAGCCCCCTTCTCCCACCAATAAATACCCCGCCCCTCTAATCTCAGCCCTTATGCACCCCCAGAGGCTACACTTCATTCCGACTGAAAGTCCCCAGCTCCCTCTCACCCTAGGGCCTCCGCACATGCTGTTCCTTCTGCCAAGAACACTCTTCCCACCCCCATCCCACCTCCTCTGGCCAATGCCTCCTCACCCTCCAGATGGCAGCTTCCCTGACGACTCAGCTAAGATGCGCCAAAGGGAAAGGGAAAGAGGGTGTCTCTGGAGGAACTGTGAGTCCTCACTCACTCATTAATTCACTCATTCATGCATCCATCTGTCAACATGTGCTGTGGCAACACGATGCCATGGGTACCAGCATGACTCTCAGGTCAGACAGGCCCGTGTCATTCTCAGGCTCCCCACTTACTGGATCTGTGGCCCTGGGCAAGCTGCTCAACTCCTTTGACCCTCGGTTTCCTCAACTGTAAAATGGGGATAATTATAGTATCTACGTCTTAGGATATACAAAATGAAAAAATATGTAAAGCCTGGCATATAAAAATGGCTGATAAAGAGGCATAACCATTATTATTTCCTGCTATTACTAAGAGAACAGGAGAGCACGGTGAGTAGTAACTGTGTGGATGTGGGCCCTGGAGCCAGACTGCCAAGGATTGAAATCCCAGATTTCAAGGTTCTTAACCTCTCCGAGCCTCGGTTCTTAACCAAGGTTCTTACCCCTCTGAGCCTCGGTTTCCTCATCTGTGAAATGGGGAAAGTAACGATCCCATGGTTCTCATGGGACTAAGTTGTAAGGCCCTTAGAACAGGCTGGCACAGAGGGCGCGCTCAGCCCTGATGCCTCTTACTAACTGCAAGGTGCTGTGGCTCCCTAGGCAAATAAGGCCAGCGCCGGCCACAGCAGTGCTCTCAGCTGGGGGGGAGGCTGTCTGGGAGCTGTGACAGGGACAGCACCGGCAAGAAGCTCTCTGTGGGGCGGCGGGGGCATGGTGAGTCGGAGAAGGCCTCTCAGAGGGGCTGTCCTGCTCCAGCCTTCCTCCCTAGGAGCCGTCCCAGCGGGCTGCTCTGTCTCCATCTAACCCTGGCAGGGAAGGGGCAGGAGAGCAGGTGGCAGAGGCCGGACTGATCTTTGTCCTGGTCCCCACTGCCAATTTGCAGCTGGAATGGAAAGAAGACAAATGGACCTCTGTGCACCAAGGGTGCCAGGTCAGGGTAGTCGGTGTGTGGGAGGGGAGGAGGCCGGAGGAAGCGGAGATGGCTCCCAGAGGGTGTGCCCATATACCCTCCTGGGCTCTGAGGCCCCAGAGCAAGTGACTAGGCACCCCAACCCCAGGCCCCTTCTCCTCTCCCTTCAAGTACTCCCCGTCAAGCTGCAACAAAATTCTCTCTCAGGCCCTGCCTGCCCACACACCTTCTGGGCCCTGGCCAAGAATCTGCAGCAGAGGCTGAGGACCCCACCCTCAGCCCATTTTCATAGAAAATCCCGGCTGTCATCTTGGCTCAGTTCTGCCGTGCTGTGTGGCCTTGGGTAAGTCACTCAGCCTCTCTGAGCCTCAGCTTCCCCTGGAGTCAAACGAGGGGTGTGGGGGGGCACCTAAGAGCTTCTGCTTCGGGTTGGCTGCCTCGCTCTCTGTCCCGAGTTCAGGAGGGATCACATGCCCAACTGTCTTGGGAAATTCAACGGCATTGTCACTCGGGAGGGGGGGGGGGGACACCAGCCACTGATCTCGGTCCACCTCCCACAGGCAAGGTCTTCACAAAATGGCCAAAAAACATGCGAAAAGGTGCTCAACATCATGAGTCATCAGAGAAATACAAATTAAAACCACAATGAATTCACTACACACCCACCAGGACGGGGAGTGTCTTTAAAATGACCGTAGCAAGGTTGACAAGCTTCACAGCAGGTGGGTGTGCAAACACTCACTGCCACTTTGGAAAAGCGTTTGGCAGAAACTCCCAATGCTAAGTATATGCCTCTCCTGGGACCCAAGCATCCCACTCCTGGGGATACATCCAGGAGAAACGAGGACTTTTAGCCAACCAGAGATATCACAAGTACATTCACAGCAGCTTTATCCGTAATAACCCCAAACCAGAAACAACCCAAATGTCCATCCACAGAAGAAGAGGTAAATAAATTAAGGTATCTCCACACATTGAAACACTACACAGCACTGAAAAATAACAAACCACAGACACACACACCACGACTGAAGGTCAGACAATGTTGAAAGAGAACGCCAGACACAAAGGGGTGCAGCTTCTCTGAGTCGATCTGAGTGACGTTCAAACACAGAGAAAACTGACCTACAGTGACCGAAACTGGAACAGTGGTACCTCTGGGGAAGTATGGACTTTGGGGTCACAAAGGAGCCTTCTGGGATACCAGAAATGTCCTGACTCATCTGGGTGGTGCTTTCATGGATGTAGCCATACATAAATTTTCACTGAGCTGTACACTTAAGATTTGTGTCTTTTTAAAGTAAGATATGTGAGCTCTTACATATATTGAATGTAAGATATACCTTAAAAAAAAAAAAAAAGGCCCACAGGTAAGTCCCTGTCTTCCGCCCAAGCGGCTCGTGCCAGGCTTGGAGCGGCAGGAAGGGTCTCCTTTCCCAGGCGAAGGCCTGCCAGGGATGAGAGGCCTCCAGGGTACAGGATGACAGAGAGAGGGGTTCTCTGGGTGTCCTGCCCACGCTTGCATCTGACAGATGGGGAAACAGGATCAGAGAGAAGAAGGAATTTTCTGAGGTCACGGTGAGCAGGTGGCAGAGCTGGGGTTTTTTAAAACCAAGGTTTCTTGCTAGAATGCAGGTTCCACACTGGCAGGAGTAGGGGTTAAGGGCTTCTCAGTATGGGTGCCCCACCTAGAGACGGGGGGAGGCCAGCCACAGGGAGAGGGGCCATCGGGGTCTGCAGGTGGCCTAGAGGGCACTAGGTTCCACGTCCTCCAACAAAAGGCCGATGGGCAGAAGCTCTCTCACTGCATTCTGCTGGCCCCTTTTGTGGCCCAAGAGGCAGGGCCAAGGGAACCAGCCCCTGCAGAGCAGAAGCCTCCAGCGTGGGCAGGAATGTAAGAGGAAAGCAAAAGCAACCAACAGACTTCTTAAAAGGCAAAGATTCTATAAGCCACCTTATCTGCAGACTCCGCTGAGGAACTGGCGGCCTGAGAGTGTGTGGCTGGGGAGTCGGGGGCCACATAAACATGGAATCTCCATACTCCCCACTACAACTCCTAATCAGGAAACATCGGCCCAAGAACTCAGAATTTGGAGCCCAAAGGGCCCAGACCAAACCCAGCCCCTCCTAACCATGTTACAGATTAAAAACATGAGGCCCAGAGAGAGAAAGTGATTAGCCTAAGGTCACAAGCAAGAAGCACTCAACTTTATGCCAGCCAGCCTTCCTATTTCAGCGAATATGTAGAGCTGCAAGGTGCTTAGGGAGTATCTGCCCACTGATCATTTTATGAAGGGGAAACAGAAGCCGCGGGGGGGGGGGGGCGGGAGGTGATTTGTCTGGCTCTGGTTCCTCCAGACTCTATGAGCCTCCATTTCTTTATCCGAAAGATGGGAATGCATACAGCCTGCTTCATAGGTCTGAAGACTGAATAAGCTAACATGTACATAGTAAGTGCCTAATAAATGTCACTTGTTGTCATTATTTATTGTTTTCAGCCTCCTGATTATCTTGCCAGCCAGCACGACAAGCCTTTGAGGACTGGCCCTCATCACTCTCGTTCTATATGCTCTGAGGCAGAAGTGGTCCAGGGCACTATCCAACAAGAGGCACTTCCCTCACCTGTCTTTCTCACTCTCCTGAAGATAGGTGAGGTCTGACCCCTCCAGATGGATCTAGAGCTAATGATGAAAAACAAGGGCTCTGGAGCCAAACACTGACAGGGTCAGATCCAGGTTCCAATGCTGTGTGAACTTGGGCCAGTTTCTTAACCTCTCTGAACCTTGGTTTCTTCATCTGTGAAAGGGGGATAGAATAGTACCTTCCTCATGGAGATTTTATCAGGATTAAATGAGATAGCGAACAGCACCTGACACATGGTAAGTGCTCAGGAAGCATGAGCTATAATTGTTATTAAGTCCAGGAGCCTCTGCGACCATCATCAGGGTGTTCCTTTTCATGGCTTCCACCCCAAGATGAGGGGAGGCAACTAGCTTGCCAGGCAGGATTAAGACTGTGATTTATGTCCAAAAATTGCTGCTTAAATCTATCTTGAAATTTCATTTTACACATAAATTACTGCAAAAACAGAACACTGTAACATGCATACATGGCTGGCTGCTCCACAAATGGTCCTTTGGAAAAGTGGTTTTTGGCCACAGCCATAAAAGTCAATAGCATCTGACCCAGTAATACCACTCCTGGGAATTCAGCCTAAAGAAATACTTCAACAGACTTAAAAAGAAAAAAACAAACAACTATTTGCATGAAATCGATCCTGCAATGAGCATCTAGAAGCAAAAATAATCAGAAACAACCTACATCTCCAGCGACAGGAGACAGTCAAAGGACTGATGGATGGTGGAGCCTGAGATGGATCCCAGGATATTACGGCCATCATTAAAATGGTAATTACCAGCAACCCAGCAACTCAGGAACAATGTCTACACTTGGATAAAGGACCAAAAGAGGGGCTGTAAAAACGAATAAAATGGTGGGATTAAATATAATTCCCCCCGAAATCTTTTGACATTTTTTCAATTAACAACAAAAATAACAACAAAGATAAAAACATAGAAGACAAACAATTTCTCCTAAGCCCTCAAATGTGACTCCAACTTGAGGCCTGTGGAGAGAGGGTGGGCGAGGGGGACCTTTCCTCCCCTTTGGTAGTCAGCCCAGTGGGGTGGGGAAGGGAGTGATACAGAGAGGTGGGCAGGGGTGTGCTGAGATGTGCAGGGGTGGGGCTAGGAAGGAGACAGAGGGTGAGCAGGGAAGGCCTCTAGGAGGAGGTGTACTCAGAGCAGACTTAAATGATGAGTATGGATATGTTGGGGGTAATCTAGGCAGAAGAAGAAGAAACTGGGAGGTGGGCCAGATACAAAACGGCAGCCTGGGGGCAGGCTGAGTTTGCACCACAGGGGAGCCCCACGGGGTGGGCTTAAGGAAGATCCCTGGGGCTGCCTGGAGGAGGAGGGATGGAGGGGTGTGTCTGGGCAGGTGGGAGACCAGCAAGGAGGCTGCTGCGAGGAGCTGTGGAGAGATGAGGCCGACTGAAAGGGGGAGGGGAGGGGAGGAGTCAAGCAGGGCTTCTCAGAGCGCACCTGAGTTCAGGCTGGGACATGATGAAGGTAGGGGGTTGGTGGGACATCCAGAGGGAGGTGCTCAGGAAGCAGCTGGACCTATTGGTCTGAAGCTTGGAGAGAAACCTGGGCTGGAGACGAAGTTGGTTTGGGGCATCACGGTGGAATGGTGTTGGAAAGCCTCAGCGTGTGGCTGAGTTCACCCAGGGAAAGTGAGAGGAAGGCCAGGTGGGGCGCACATGTTCCAGGAGGAGGACCCAAGAGGGGACAGAGAAGCAGAGAGGGTGGAGGGGCAGGTGACAGGTACCTAGAAGCCAACCGCATGGAGATTTGTCGGCGGGGATGATCAACGGGGTCAGATGTTGGAGAGGGGTCCAGCAAGATAAGGACTGAAATATTCCCATTCAATTTATCAACTCTGGTGACGTCACCACGAGCACTTTCAGTGTACCAAAGTGGGAGAGAGACTAGTGGTGAGAAAGTACACCCTGAAAACCTGGGGGCATCCTTCTGAGGCTTCTGGATGAGAAGGCAAGGGAAAAACTAGTCAGTGGCTAAAAGGTGCATGGGGTCCAGCTGAGACCAGTAGTCTGACCCCGAGTCTGTTGGGCTCCAGATCCTGACCCCTGCCAAACACCCCAAAGAGACTGGCTCTGGTGGCTGCCAGGCTCAGAAGGACAGGCAGCCCCTCCATGTCCACTGCACTCAGAAAGCAGGAGTGTGTATAGGGAAGCAGGACTCCCCCACCTAGGAGGCTGACCTGGTGCCAAATCCCAGCCACCAGGATACCCCCAACCTCAGCGGGCTAACCGGAAGGGAGCCCACCCTGCCAAATGCACAGGTGCAGGTCCAGGGCAAGCCCAGCCCTGCCAGCCCCAGACGTGGGAGGAACCACGGGTGCCATCTGGGTGTGGGGGCAGGGACTAGGGCAGGCAAGGGGAAGTTTATTGAAGACCAGATCTTTTTTTTTTTTTAATTAATAAAATCTATTTCTAAAAGGAGGATTTGTTCCCATTTTAAATTTTGGCTATTTAAAAAATTGGTAATATTAGAGCTTAATGTTAAAAATAGCAATCCAAAAAGATTAACTCACTTAATCCTCCTAACACTCCAGTGAGGTAGGTGCTAATACTGTCCCCATTTTACAGGTGAGGAAACTGAGACTTCCCTTCACTGTTGACTTTCCGTGTTTCCCTGATTATTTTCCTGCTCTCAGCTCTCATCCTAGAAATCCCCAGAGCTGGAGTGGGAAAAGGGATGCTGCCAGCAGGTAAGACTCTGGGCTTTCCTCCTGTTTCTGTCACTCACCTTAGGAGGTCTCTAAGCCCCAGGTTTGGGGTTGGCTGTGATAGCTGCCTGGCTGTGCTCTGACACCCTGCAGGGTGGGTGCTGACACCAACACGGACTTTCTGGAGGGCCACTGGGCCATGGGCATGGCCAACCTTCCATACCAGCAGCATCTCCTGTGCTGCTCGGCCAGGGATGCAACTGAGAAAACCATGGAGAGGGAGAAGTCCCTGTCTTTCCTTCCTTCCAGCCATTCTCTTCCCTTTGACAGCTGCACTCAGTTTCGAAGGAGGTAATAAAGGGGGCAGCTGGTGCTGTGGCCTCTTTCTCCCCCCTCCTTCCACGGATCCAGTTTTGTTGCTAACCCCCTTCCCTGCAGTCTGAAGTCATGGATAGCTGGGGGTGGTCAGTGTCTCCAGATGTCTGTCCTACCTAGTGTGTCCAGCTTCCCCTCCAGGTGGCCCCACATAAGTTCTCACAGGGAGGTAGGGGTCTGGCAGCTTCAAAGGAGAAATGGCTGGCCCAGGATCACAGGACAGCCAAGAGCGGATTCCCCCTGTTGGACCCCTTGTGTCTGATCCTGAGCCTGGGCCAGGAACATCTGAAAAAGGTGAGTGTAGGGGGAGAGACCCAGGTGGGACCCTATTCTCCACTCAGCCCCCACCCTACAGCTGCCGGCTTCCAGGCATTTTGTCTGGGCTACCACCATCTGAGCTCCTGCTATCAAGCCCGTGGTCCGAGCCCAGGTAGGGGGCTTAGGGGTGGAGGCGGTGAGGGTCACCCACGTTTGGCTTATGAGACACTGTTCCCTGCTCTTCCGCAGGAGAGGAGGACCCCAAGTCCCTTGGACAGCGTTCCCATCTTCTGACCATAGGGACTGAGTGTGTGGCTGGTGCTGCTTTGGGGGTGTCTGAAAGAAGGAAATAAAACGTACATTTAACGAGGTCCTAGTTCGTGCGTAGCATTTTCACGTACCTACATTGTCATCAATCCACACTACAGGTGGACACCGTTATACCCATTTTACAGACTCAGAAACTGAGGCTTACAGAGGAAAAAGGATCTGGAGCGAGCCTTTCCCGTGTGCCTCCTGTGCCTTAGTCACAGTGTCAGTCTCCGGCCTGTGTGCGCTACCGGACTCCTCCCTTCTACCCCTGGGAGGCAGGACCAACCATCCCCTTTGCACAGACGGAAACACGAGGCTCCGAGACTCGCGGGGGCTCCCCAGGGTCCCTCAGCCGGCGGTGGCGGCGGGACCCCGGGACGCTCTCGACTCCCTCGAGCGGCCCCTCCCACGCCCCGGCCAGGTCCCGACGGCACGCGGCGCGGCGCTCACCTCGATGCGGTCGATGCGGTCCCGGAGGGCGCGCACGGCGTCCTCCAGCTCGAGGATGAGCGCGGGCGAGTCCCAGGGCCCGTCGGCCATGGTGTCGCGCCGGGGACCGGCGTCCTGGAGGCCGCGCGGCAGGCCGCTCTCGCAGCGGCCCAGCTTGCCGGTGAGCTCGCGGATGGTGTCCTGGTCGGCGCGGATGCGCGCTTCCTGCTGCAGCGCCGTCTGGCGTAGCTGCTCGGCCGTGCTCTGCAGCAGCAGCAGCTCCTCGCGCTCGCTCGGCGCCGCGTCCCCCTGCTCGGCCCCCGACGGGCAGGCAGCCGCCAGAGGCGTGCACAGGAAGCGGCTGAAGAGGGGCACGGGCGGCAGCGGGTGGGCGCTGGCCGCCGGAGCCCCGGGCAGCGCTGGGGGCCCGGCCGAGCCGCCCGCGCCGTGCAGCGCGCTAAGGCTGCGCTGCGGACCCTGGGACGCGGCGGCGCCCGAGGCGGCCGAGGCGTTGTCGGCGCCACCGGGCAGCGCCCGCGCCGGGCTGGCCGCCAGGGGCACGCTGGCGATGATGCAGATGACGGCACCGAGGAACGCCAGCATGCCCGCGGCCAGCAGCACGGCCAGGAACTTCAGCGTGAGGCGGGCGGCGGGGGCACCCGAGGCCCCCGGCAGGCGCGGCGGCGGGGTCGGGGCGCGGGGCCCGGGCGAGTGGGGCCGAGCGGGGCCGCAGCGGGAGCGGGAGGAGCCGGAGCCAAAGCTGTTGCCGCGGCCGCTGCTGCCGCCGCTCTGAGCCCGGGAAGCGCGAGGAGGAGAAGGCGACGGGTGGCGGGGAGGGGAGCTGGCGCGGCGGCCCCGCCCCTCCGGCTCCTCCGGGCCGGCCCAGCCCCGCACCAGTTCCGTGCCGGGCGCCGAGTGAGGGCGCTGCCCGGGATGCGGCGAGAGCCTTATCCGCTGCCGTCACCGCGCAGAGGGCGGCGACCCGGTGGCCGGGCGGTGGGACTCCCGGGCGACCCCCACCCCACCCCACCTGTGCTCTGGCCCCCTCCCGGAACCCATGATGCCGCCTGCTACCTTGCAGGGAGCTTTTCTCCGCGTCGGGCTCTGTGCTGAGGGAGCCAGGAGCTTGCTTACAATTAAGCCTCACCGTGGACACACTCACGGTACAAATGAGGAAACTGAGGCCCACAGGGGTCAGGTCGCTGTCCAAGATCACGCGGCTAGTATGCGCTGGAGCAGCATTTGCGCTCAGCAGCATCTGACTGGACCCAGACTATGGAATGGAGCTGGGGTGGGCGTGGGGAGAACAAGGAAAGAGGCCAGTGCTGGGGGCAGGGGACTGGAGATTTTGATCCAACCTCTCGTTATACTATGGCCACCTGCCTGTCATTTCCCACCCCCAACTCCCTGAAGGAGCAGAGGTCACTCCCCTTCAAAAAAAAAAGAAAAGGGCTTCCCTGGTGGCGCAGTGGTTGAGAGTCCGCCTGCCGATGCAGGGTACACGGGTTCGTGCCCCGGTCCGGGAAGATCCCACATGCCGCGGAGCGGCTGGGCCCGTGAGCCATGGCCGCTGAGCCTGCGCGTCCAGAGCCTGTGCTCTGCACCGGGAGAGGCCACGACAGTGAGAGGCCCGCGTACCGCAAAAAAAAAAAAAAAAAGAAAGAAAAGAAAAATCTTCCTGTGATTTCAGAGGGCAGCAGAAGTTCCCTCCTCTGAATCTTTGGGAGCACAGAACATCGAGGGTCCCAGAGAAGACCTCTCTCCCCACTGCAGACTACATTAGCATGGCAAGACCCTGGTGGGCATGTGGATCAGGCACTGGCAGGAACAAGCAGGCGTGGGAGAGGGCTCTGGTGCGGGGGTGATGCAGGAGGCTTTTACTTTCTCCTGTCAAAAAAGTCTATATATATTTTGTTGCAAATTAAAAATTAAAAATGTTTTAAAAAATTCTACCATCCTTCACAGTCCAGCTCCATCTCCAATTTTCCACAAGGTATCTCCTGACCAGCATGGGTTCCCAGAGCTGGAAGGGTGTTCGCAAGGCTGGGATAGAGGAGAGGGGCTATGGCTCGAGCGCGAGCACTGGCCGAGGCCACACCCAGGCCTGTCAACCTTCCAAGCCTGCATTCTTGACTTGAAGGGAAGGCTCACCCTGGGGCTCTGGACCACCATGGCTGCCGTGTGGTCTCTGCAGAGTGGCGGGGAGAGACCAGAACATTCCTCAGGAGGCAACAGCCCTGGGAGACCCTGTTTGGCTATGGGGATCCTGCCCAGTGGTCCCTGGGCACATGTTCCACACACCCCACCCCACCCCCAGCCTCAGGATAATGCCTGCCCTGCTTACCCGATCTCTGGGAGTCAAAGGTTACCCGAGTTGTAAAGTAGGAGCAAATCAAATGACAGCTCTGTACACGATGAACCCCCAGAGCTGTATGTGCGTGCATGTGAGTGAATACTCATTGGAGCAGTGACCTGGAAACCTGCCAAGCAGCACAGCTCGGAGGAAGCGCCTCCCCGATGGAGAGGTGGGCCAGGATCTCTGAAGGTGAAGGCAGGCAGCAGGGGGGGCGGTGAGGTCCTTCAGGTGCGTGAGGCATCGGGACTCCTGGTGCATCTACGTGTGTTCTGTGAAGACAGAAGCACACACATTACATCCTGGAAGGACAGAGGAGGCCAGGACAGGGGGCTGCTGCCAAGAGCAGCAAAGCCTCTGTGGCTTGGGTACCAAATGGTGCCACCTTTACGTGAGCTGCTCCATGAGAGATGGACAGCAGTTGGATAAGTGGGTCCAGAGGCTGGAGTTGAATTTTTTTTTTTTTTGGCTGCGCTGGGTCTTAGTTGCAGCATGCAGGATCTTTAGTTGCGGCATGTGGGATCTTTAGTTGTGGCATACATGCAGGATCTAGTTCCCCGACCAGGGATCGAACCCGGGCCCCCTGCATTGGGAGCACGGAGTCTTACCCACTGGACCACCAGGGAAGTCCCTAGAATGACTTTTTAAATCTATGATATGAACACGTCACGCTCCTGCTTACAAACCTATTAGTGGCTCCCCATCCCCATCCCTCTGTGGAATAAAGTCCAAATTCCTTAAGAGGCAGTAGTACCTAGTGGTCAAGGGCATGGATTCTGGAGCCAGAAGGCCTAGTTCAAACCCTGCCTCTAGCTGTTACCGGTTGCATGACCTAGTTTCCAAAGAGGGTAAAGTCTCAGGTCTTTGATAGTTCCTGACACCCTCTCTGTGCCTCAGTTTCTGCAATCTGTAAAATGGGGGAATAAGAGTACGTGGAAAGCCTTAATAAACGTTGGGCCTTATTATGTTAGCTTCTCTTGGTTTATGAGACGGTTGGTAATCTGGACATGGCTCACCCTTCCAGCCTCATCTCCTACCCTCACTGGCTGGAGCAGGACCAAACTGCATAATTCCCCCCAAACACCAGAATGTCTCCTATCTCTGCCTTTGTTCACGCTGTCCCCTGCCTGGAAGGTCACTCCCTCCTTCTTCTCTATCCCCAGCATCCAGCATGGGGCCACGCCCAGGGCAACTGCTTGGTGAAAGTTTGTAGAACTGTTTCCTCCACGGGCAACCCTGGCTTCTGCTGGAGGTGGAGGAGGGAGATTAGGACAGGGGCTAACCCATCTCTCTGGGGCTTTGGGAGAGACCCCTCTTCTTGATCCTAACACAGAATTCCTCAAGAGGTGGTCAGAACAGGATTCTCAGGGGAACTTCCATAAGACTGCAATAGTCCTCACATTTTCCCTCTAAAGCTCACGTCTCTGAGGTTTTTATTTCTTTACTTTCATTCCATCCTTAGGGAAAGGGAATTCTGCCCTAAATGAACAAATAGAGTCATTCATTCAAAATATATGTTTGGAGACCAACTTTGAACTGGGCATAGTGCCAGGCACTGGGGAGAGCTGGAAACAAGAGAAGCTCTCAAGTTTTATATTATAGTGGGGAGGCGAGCGGTAAATAAATGAATAATTAAATAAACAAGTTAATTTATAATAGTAATGAGAATGATAGGGAAATTTTAAAAGTGACATGATAGAAAGTTATAGGAAGTGTGTGTGGGGTGGGGAGGTAGGAGATGGGCATTACTTATAATGTTGTCAGAAAAGGCGTGCATTTGAGCTGAGACCTGAATGACCTGAGAAACCAGCCATGTAGAAACTTGGGGAAGGACTGAGTGTTCTAGACAAAGGCAACAGCTAGTGCAAGGGTCCTGAGGCAGAAATGAGTTTGATATATACCAGGAACAGAAAGAAGGCCAATGGAGCTGGAGCAGAGTGAACTCCCGGGGAGAAAGGAAGCTGGAGAGGAAAGCAGGGTGAGGTCATGTGGGCCTTTACAGGCCAGGGGAAGGGAATGGGTTTGATTGGAAGCCCAACTGGAGGGCTTTAAGCAGGGAAGTAACACCATATGGTTTGTGTTTGTAAAAGGTCAATGGTAGTTGTGTGGGGGCTGGGTCATAAAGGGATAGGAGAGGAAACATGGAGACCAAGTAGGGACCATGCAACCATCCAGATGAGAGGAATGAGGGGTTTAGAGGTCATGATGATGGAGAGAATTGGGTGGATTGTGGATTGATTTCAGAGGAAGAGTTTGTTAGTTGGGTCCTTCGGGAAGCACACTGAGATGGCACTAGACATGCAAGTGATTGACTGGGGGCTAAAACCTGGGAAAAATGAAGAGGAGAAAGATGAATTGGGAAGGTTGAACCTCAGACCTCCATGCAGATCTGACAAAGCCTTGGTCAACTTAACTGGGTGCTCCAGGGCCAACAGTGCCCATCAGGGAAGTTTTGCACTGGGCACAAATGCCCAGTCCCTAGTACCCTTTTCATGCCCAGTCATTAATTGGGCACTGCCGCAGAAGAGGGTGGCTTCAGCTCAAAAGCTGGGGTGATGTCCACACAAAAACCTGCATGTGGTTGTTTACAGAAGCTTTGTTCATAATTGCCAAGACTTGGAAGCAACCAGGATGCCCTTTGATATATCCAGACAATGGAATATTATCCAGCAATGAAAAGCCATGAAAAAACAAGGAGGTACCCTAAATGCATATTACTAAGTGAAAGAAGCCAGTCTGAAAAGGCTACATACTGCATGATTCCAACGGTATGACATTCTGCAAAAGGGAAAACAAAGGAGATGGTGAAAAGATCAGTGGTTGCCAGGGATTATGGGGGAGGGAGGGATGAATAGGCAGAGCACAGAGGACTTTTAGGGCAGTGAAACTCTCCATGATACCATGATGGTGGCTACATGTCAATATCCATTTATCCAAACCCGTAGAAAGTACACCACCAAGAGGGAACCCTAATGTAAACTATGGACGTGGGGTGATAATGATGTGGCAGTGTAGGTTCATTGATTGTAACAAATGTACCACTTTGGTGCAGGATGTTGCTAATGGGGGAGGCTGTGTATATATAAGGGCAGGGGTTGTATGGGAAACCTCTATACCTTCTGCTCAATATGCTGTGAACCGAAAACTGCTCTAACCAACCAACCAACCAACCAACCAACCAACCAACCAACCAAAGCTGTGATGCATCCTGAAGGTGCCCTCCAAGGCTGCCACAGCTCACCCCTTCCCCCGTGAAGATCTGCTTCTCCACACACGACCAGGGAGCAGCCCCTCTGAGGTACCCTGGGCCTCTCTTCCTTAGGGGACATTTAGAAGTGGGGGGTGGTAGGATGAACCACAGCCCCCATCACAGTTGGTCTCGGGACCCCAAAAGGAATTCACTGTCTCCCTCCTTCACCACCGAGTCTAAATTCCCCCTGCCTTCTGTTATTAACTCTGCTGAGTAAAGGGGGGAAGAATATTCTTTCCTTCCCTAGCCTAGTAAAGTACATGCACAACAGATCTGCAAGCGGGGGGGGAGGAAGTAGAATCGTATGGGGGCAATTTCAGACCATAATAAAGTCATTGCTAAAAGAATGGGGGATCGGGTGCTAGAGGTAGTTTCTGCCACAGGCACAACGCAGAGCCAGACTTTGATCTCAGGGCTTAGGGTGACCGACTCACCCAGTTTCAGCACTGCAGGTCCTGTGTCCCAGGAAATCTCTCAGTCCTGGGCAGATCCGGCCAGTTAGTCACCCTAACTATCCCCAAATCGCACTCCCTCAGTGCTGGTACCACGTGACTCTCTCTCTCCCTGCCTTCCTGAGCCCCCGGGCTTCCCTCTACTACAGGATCTCCCCCTTTACCTGTCTCCTGAAGGAGTGTGAGCTCCTCAAAGGCAGGGACCAGCTGTCATCCTCATCTCTGGGTCTCCGGGTCTGGCCCTTGTGGATACTCCAACTCCCAGGGAATGAAGACAACGCCTCTTGGGCTGTGCTCCTGGGCCAAAGAACTTCCTTTCCCCAGGGGGTGGGGCGGTGGGGGCTGAGGACAAAGAGAGCTCCCTGTGCCCATCCTGGACATCCCCATCCCAAGGGTCCAGTCTCCGCCCAGGGATGGGCTGTCCCTGGACTACAGCCACCTCAGTTTCCTCATCTAAAAAGTGGGGCCATGGTACCTACCTCATAGGATTGTAATGAGAATTAGAAGACCACATGAGATGTCATATATGAAACCTCCCAGGGACTCAGGGGCAGGGACCCTTACCATGCTGCTTTGTATTCCCAGGGCACTCGGTATGCCTGGCACTCAGTAGATGCCCAGTACATGCTACCCCCTTCCTTATTTATTCCTAGCCTGTAGTAGGTGCTCAGTAAATGTTCATTTCCTTTTTTACTTCTTTACCTTGATTCCCCAGGTACGTACAGTGCCTCCCTCCATAGTTGCTCTGCCCTTTCTTCGTTCCCCTCCCACCCCCTTTCCGAGCAGAGTTGGGGAATGATCCAGACTAAGGCTCATATATGTGTTCCATCAACACATCCCAGACTGGGGCCTTCCGGGGGAAGCAGGGCTCCGGTAGGGCCCAGAAACGTCTGTGTTTTAGCAGCAGGTGCTGGGATTAGAAGCCCAACCAGAGACGAGGGGCAGACGCCTCGGAAGAGAGAGCTTTCCTCTCTGGGGAAGCCCAGAGAGTTCCATCCAGGGTTTTTACTTCCCTGGAAGCAGCGAAAGGAGCCAACCCACCTCTCAGGCTCGGGCAGGAAGCGAGGACATCTGTTCCCAGCTCAGGAGGGGCTGAGAAACAAGGAGGAAACGGGTGTCCTCCCTGTGGGGGACCTGGGAGTTGGCTGGAGCGTGTGTGCCTGAGTCCAGGCCCAGCTGAGAAGGACCAGAGGAGTGGCTGCCTAATAAGGCTGCATCCTCTCTCTGAGGCCGTAAGGGCTGGGGCCGGGGCTCTCACTGTCTCACCAGCATCTCAAATGCTCCCAGTTCCTCCTCGCCGTACTTTTTACCCTGCCAGATCCTTACCTGTGGCAACCCTGGAACTCCGTATTCTAACCATCCCTATTTCACACATAAGAAAGTTGGTTCAGCAATTTGACCAAGGTCCCCTGGTCACTGGGTGTACACCTGGAATTTGAACCCAGAAGTTTTCAGACCCCCTGTGGCATGTTCTCACGCTAAGAGTCAATCAGCCCCTGCCCCGTGAGGAAGCAGTACGTCCTGGGAGCTTCCTTCCGCCCCCCGCTTAGTGCCGCCCCCTTTTCCTGGCGTTTCCCTGACCCCAGGAGCCCGCCTAAACCCGTCAGCCACTGCAGCACCCCTCCTGCCCTCGCCAGTGGTCCCAGTGCCAGCTTCCGTTGCACTGATCTGTAACTTGCGTTCCCCACAAGTTCAAGAACTTCTTGAGGTCTGGGACCGAGGCTGCTTCCAATCTGGGTCACTGGCACCCAGCCTGTGTTCAGGATATATTTGCCTCACGCACGATGGAACCTCAGGGCCAGTGGCCATTACTCTAGCTCCTCTAGAGAAGGCAGTTTTTTGATGACTCCCAGGATTTTGCAGACACTGCACTTGGAGGCGGGAAAGCTGAGTTTTAGGGAACCTTCCTTTCTTAGTCCGTAAAATGGGTATGGGCAGTCCTGTGCTGCCTACAGATATGACGAAAGAGGAAAGGCTTCCTGATGAAGGAGGATCAGGGGCAGATGGACACTGCAGGCTCAGGTAGAGGTGTGTGATGGGGCTAGAGCCTAAGGGGGCGGTACCTGGGACCTCACCTGGATGGCTGCTCACGTGTGTCCAGTGAGGAACCAGGGGTGCCTGGCAGCTACTCCTCAAATACCATCTGTTTCCTGATCTAGCACTGGGTGCCCAAGGTGGTCCCTAGGGGAAGGTGGGGGCAGGTTGGGGAGACCCCCCTAGAGGCTAGAAGAAGGCAGAAGGCATGAGACCAGGGTAGAGTGGGCAGTCCTGCTGGCTGGACCCCTCCCTACTCCTGCCTGCCAAGCCTGCCAGCTCTCTTCTCGGTCCACCGTGGGGTGGGTCCAGGCTTGGGTCTCTCTCCTCACTGAAGTTTGTCTGCCACCAGCATTAGCTGTAGCCACAAGCAAATTGTACCCACACACAATTCATTTTTCAGATACAGAAACTGAGAAGCAGGGAAGGAAAGGGACTTTCCCAAGATTACACAGCAAGAAGGAAGCATTTGAGAATAATGATGATCACTGACACTGAAATGCTTCTTACTATGTTCCTAAGGGCTTTATATGTAACCATTTAAAGACTCACAAAACCGTAGTGGAACAGGCATGCTGCTATCACGATCCACATGCCTCAGATACTGATGCTGAAGCACAGAGAGGTTAAGCAACTCGTTTCAGGTCACTCAGCTGCCAAGTCAAGGAGCTGGGATCCTAAGAGAGACACCCAAGCTCATGACCGCTAGGATAGACTGTCTCTCTGGATGAAAGCACAGTGCAGGGAAGGCTGTTCCGGCAGGCCTCAGCCCGGTAGACTAGGATGGGGTTCAAGGGTCGGTTGGAACAGGAGAAGAAAGTAAAAGCGCCTGTTAGGAGGCTGAGGCAGTGAAGGGAGACACAGGATGAGCTGTGCTTGGCGGGCAGCAGGCAGAAAGAATTTTACCCTTTCTCAGTGGCTGCCTTGTTAACCTGTTCTGTTGACCCAAACTTCCCTACCTCTGGATGAGATCCTAGGCATATCTCAGAGCTTGTTCAGTCACTTTTGGGCTTTATCTTATTTTTTAGGTATTAAAATAGTCGGGTCTAATAGCAAAGCTCTAAGCTCTAGTCAAAGCTTCTCCTCTCCCCCAGCTCAAGTCTGCCTTAAATTCAAAGACCTATATAGCAGGAGGAGGCACGGTGGGCTTTTCCTCTAAGACCCCAGTTTGGTCTGCTCTCCCCTTGCCCTTTCCCCCACTGGTTGCCTCTGGTTTCTCCAGGGCTGGAGCTTGAAGCAGGGAGGAGGGAGAGGTAACAAGGTAAGTCTGGCTTGGCCGGTTCAGGTGTCCTCAGGAAAGTCTATGTTCTCAGGTGGGTTAGGTGAGTGCCTGGGGGCCTGGCTCTTTCTCCTTAGGGGCATTTTTGTGGGTTCCTCAAAGAGCCTGCATCACTAGGGATGTCCCACCTGCAGTTCCTACCTGGGCAAAGCATCCCCTGGCTGGCACTCACAACACCCCTTCAGCACCCGTCACTGGGGGTCCACCCAACATGAAGTCTTCTGATAGGATCACGTGCACCTTCCTTATTATTCCTCCCCACCCCAACCCTCTTGGGGCTGGATCCTAATTCAAAATGACCTCAAACCAGCCGCCTTCTCCAAGGTTCCCCCTGGGACCCCAGGAAACATTCTTGCATCCTGGCCCCCAAATGCTGGGAGTGTGGACTGTCCCCAAAGCAGCTCAGTCCCTGCCTGCCTTGTGGAAAGAGGGGACTCAAGCCAGCCTCCCACCTTTGTCCCTAGTCGCCTCACCTCCCAAATCCCAGCGGACACATGCCATGCTCCCGTGCTCTCTGAAGCTCCCTCACTTGGCTTGAGGCTGGGGAGTGATGCCAACTGTCTCTAAAGACGCCAACTGTCTCTAAAGACAGTTCCCTCTCCAACCCCACCTCCCACATGGCTTCTTAGCCCCACGGCCTGGGAGGGCTAAGGGGACAGGAGCATTTTTGTCCAGCTCCTCTGCAAGGCCACCCTTTGGAAGGGGGGTACTTGGTATCCATTGTCCCTAGCTTTGGGGTCTGGACTGGAGCAGGCAGCAGGGCTGAGGAAGAAGGGAGGGATCGGAGTGGCTTTTCCATTCCGGGGTCAGTGAGTCACCACGCTGGGGACTAGCTGGGAAGGGCTGAGTCAAAGACAAGGTGCAGGGTTCAGGCCCCTGTCAGGGAGGGTGGTGAGTCAGGCAGCTGTGGGGAGTGCCAATTTGCAGTCCGGAGTTTGGTTTTGAGCGTGGAGTTTGAGGGCATTACGTGGAGATGCAGCAGAGGGGTTGAAAGCACGGACGTTGAAGTCGGGGCTTTTGGATTTCAGTCCCAGCTCCACAAGTCAGCACCGCCTGGAGCAAGTGACCCAACTTGTCTCTCCAGTTTCCTTGGCTGTACCACGGGAGGGTTAAGGCCGGAATGAAACTCGAGTGGGCAGCTCAGAGCCTGGCCCGTGGAGCCCTCATCAGAGTTCCCTGCAACCCCACGAGGAAGGGAGTTATTACTCTCCTCCCCCATTTTATAGATGGGGAAACGGAGGCACAGAAGAGATGAGCAATATGCCCAGGGTCCCATTCAGGCAGGCAGTCCAGCTCCAGTGATTGGGCCCTCACCTACTAGGCTACACAGGGAGGATGCTGGCATGGTGGGTAAGTATGACTGCATGGGTTCAAACCCCACGTCTACCAGGTAGGGATTTTTGAGCAAGTTACTTTGCCTTTCTGAGTTCAGTTCCCTCATCTATATGTTGTGGGTACTGTGCTGTCTAGATTGTGAGGATTTAATGAGTCAGTCCTTGCGAAGTCCACTCTGTATGCATTAGTTATCCTTAGAGTCATTCTGAGTTGGAAAAGACAATTGGGGGAAGCCCTCTCCTCCATTTTACAGAAGAGGTTACAGAGGCCCAGAGAGGGTGATTGACCAGCCTGAGATCACACAGCCGGCAGAGCTCAGACTTGTCCACTATTTTTCTACCATCGTCAAGCTGTTACACGGGAGGAGGGCATCCAGAATTGGTGAGCAGAAGGCTAGAACTCCGGGACGGGAAGTCAGAGGAGTGGTTGACTCTGGCTACATAGATCGGGAAGATGGCCTTTCTTACCCATGTGGTGCTTGAACAAAACCCTTTCTGACCCATCACGTTCAGTCCTCCCAAGTAACCGTGCCAAGCAGGGAGTCCTGGCCTCTTTTAATGCTGAGGAACACCGAGGCCTTGAGAGGGGAGTGTCCTGGCCACCTGAACCTGGACAAGGGTCTCTTCACAGTGCCTGAGTTGTGAAAGGCAGGCAGGCGATGAGCAAGGGAGGGGGCCAGGGATGGGGAGGGCAGCAAGCCTCAGGACGCTACTGCCTGGAAACCGAGCTGTGAGTGCCTGCAGGGACTGCCTAGGGAGCCAGCGAGATGACAATCACTCTAATGAGTCCCCGTGGGGACAGAGTCCACGTGTGCCTCTTCCAAAGTGTGTCCTATTTCCTGGCTCGCAGATGGGAGTATCGGAGCCTTAACAGAGAACCCCTAGGGACCTCCAAGTCCACCCCAAAAGAGCATGTTGCTCGTCGGCAGGGGCCCTTGGCATTATGACACAGCACTGAGGACCCCTGCCACCTGCTCTGTCCCATTTCCATCAGCCCACCTTGGCTCTGCATAAATGTTTCCCAGACCCTCTGGCTCATAAAGGCTGATGGCTGATGGCTGTCATTTAAATGCAGGCTCATGTCTTTGTCACACACTGAGCTCATTTTTGGAAGAGACAGAGAAGAATTTGGTCTTTTGCTCTAATGATCACATCCCGTCTAGAGACCAGGGAGGGACCTGTTCCCACCCAGTTTCAACTCACACTGGCTGTGCTCCTCCCCTGTGACTGCCGTCTACTAGCAGCTTTACATCCATCCTGGAATCTCATTGTTCTAAAGAGATTTCAGACGTTTGGGGAAGGAGCAAGATGTAGGTGAATGAGAGATCTGGGTTACTGTCCAAGTACACGAGGTTTTGTCTTTTAGTTATAATTTTGCTATTGATTTTTAACTTCTACATGATCTGTGATACCAACTTCTTGAAATTTATTGGGACTTGCTTTATGTCCTACTACATGATATTCATGATCATTTTTGGAAATCTTTGATGTGTGTTTGAAAATAACACATCAGATGCAGGATTCTATATATGCTGTTTATTTTTCTGCTGTTTGTGGCTTGCTTCTTTGTATGTTTTGTAATTTGGGATTGAGAGCTCATGTTAACAACGGTTTTATCTGTGAGTATCCCACGTGGCCTTTACTATGGGAATGTCCCTCCAGAGAGGGACATGCTCTGTGGGTGTAACTCACTCCACATTTGCTTTTTATATTAATTTCCAGACTTAGGAGTTCTGGGACTGTGTGGGCAATGCAAATCCAAACCTCAAATTTTGTCTGAGGGAAGGTCTAGAGTTATAATTTCTCAAGAGAGACTTCATTTTTATTTTTCCCACAGAGCCAAAAATGAGCCAACTTCTTTGACAACTCCTTCTACTTTTTGCAAAAGGATGTTTTTTTTCGTTTTTGTTTTTTCCCCACTTGCTCTTTCACTGAGGATACAGGTCCAGCTTTACTCAGGTGTCTTAGCTCCAAATCTCTCTTGGAAGGGGCCCAAGGCCTTGTCTCCCATCCCTACATAGATGTAAAATCCAAGCTTCTGGGTTACCAAGATCGGCCAAGGCCAACACCTCCCCACCCCTGTCCCCGTGCCACCCACCCTGCGGGGCAGCCTAAGGATCGGCATCTGCTTGTCACCCTGATTTTGGCTTCCTCTTTGTTTGTTTTTGGTCCCTGGGGATTTCTTTACTCTCTTGGAAGCTCAGTTGGGTGTTTCAAAGAATGTTCTATTTTCTTTAGTATCTCTAAGTACTGTGTTGAGCAGCTGGCTCTTCAGAAGCTTCTATCCATCACGCCCGAGACCTGGGTTCCACTCTTCTGCTTCTGAGAGGCCCTGGCAAGCCCCCTGCCCCTCCTCCTCACCTGTCTGATGGGTTCATCATCCCCCCCAGCCACCTGCCTCACAACCTCACCCAGATGAAAGGCATGAAATTGGGAGGGTAGGGGTGGCAGGCAGGGGCTGGATCTCCCAGCGGCCTCGGCAGCTAAGCACCTAAGTCCTCATCCTGGTCCTTCCAGGATGTCTGGTGACCAGTCATCTCAGAGCTGAGGTGTACCTGGGGGCAAAGACTCTTCAGCAAAGGGACAGATTTCTCCAGCAGCACCTGGGAGGGCAGGAGTCTCAAATCTCTGGATGAAAATTCCTCCTGGCCCCTCTGTCGGATTCACACCCAAGGTGTCCCAAACTGCACTCAGATTCACCCAGGCTGACTCCTCTGCCGGTCCCCCAGCCTGTGATGCCAACACCCACTCATATGCCTACACCAGATACCCAGGAGGTTTTCAGAGGGCCCCTCTCACAGCACTCAAAGCCAATCACCAAATCCTCAATATTCTAAACCTCTCTGGCCACTTCCTGTCAACCCCACTGCCTCGGCCACGTCCAGGTCTCATCATAGCTCACGAGGTGATTTCAAGTCCCGGCCTTTGTCCCTCCTCTGACTCTCAGAGGCTCAGATGTCTGGAGGCCAGGACGCCCGCTCACCCGCTGCTCCCTTCCAGGCCCCACCCTGTGGGTGAGCTATCCTTGTGGGGCCTCTCCCAGCCAGAGGCCTTTGTGAAGTGTGAACCCTCAGAAGCCAGCAGCCTGAACAAGGAGGGCACAGATGGGCACACAGGCTTGGGATCTGGTTGAGGGGGGCTCGGCATTTAGATGCTGCCACTCTGACCCACCCCCTTCACTTCTGGTACAGCTTAACAAGGACAGAAAAACCATTACACTTTCAGCTTCTATGAAACGACTGAATAATTTTGCAAAATTGTCATTCTCATACCATCTCAACCTCTACTCTCTACACCTTGCCCCAAATCCTGAGCTTCACCCCATGGCTGACCCGTACTCCTGGTGACACCCAGGAATAGGGCGAGGGACGTGGGTGGGGGGACTGGTCAGGCACTGCCTGGCAGGCAAGCCCCACGACGCCAGCACCGCATGTACAGCGCCCTCACTGACCTCAGACGGGGCACGTCGGGCTCCCTGAGCCGAGTTGCGTGGTCTTGCCCCGTCCTCGTCACGAACCCTCCCATCCACCTTAAGGAGCTGCCCTGGTCACACTCATTCATCTGCAACTAATAGGCAGACATAGCTGCTAAGAGATGGCAGCAGGACTCGTGATAAGGGACAGTTGTGACACTGATCCCTGAACGCGCCTGCCTCCCAAGGGCAGCCCCCATGTTCTCAATCCCAGAGAGCTGGGCAGGGGCGGGGGGCAAAGGCATGTGCTGGAGGGAAGTCCCCCTCCACTGTGCCACTTGGGGCAAAGGAATTTCTTCAACCCCCGGGCCCTCCTCCGTGACACTGGCTCATCACTGGAGGCTGCACTGGTCACCGGGGAGGGTGGGAGGGGTGTGGGGGGGGGATGGGAGAGTGCTCGCCAGTGTTGCTGTTGCTTAACTAAGTACCTACCGAATGAGGATGTCTGGAGAACAGAGCACTGAGCCAGGCAAGACGACAAGGTGGAAGCAAGGTAGGGGTGCACGTGGAGTAGGTGCCACGGAGGAGGTCAGCCCTGACTCCACACCGGGTCCCACCCCCCTCACCCATCTTCCCATCTCCCTGCCCGGCTTCTGCACGGAGACCAGTCTCGGACAGAGACATGCTCTTCTTTGACCAGAGCCAGCTGGATGAGTCACACTGGTGCCCCATGTCTACCGCTCGGCCGCTCCCAAGCCTCACTGACTGCATTAGTAAGGAAGAACCGAGCTTGGTGACAGAAAAAGACGAATCAAGGGTCCACGTGCCAGGCACTGAGCTGCGACTCTTGCGTAGCGAGACGGGGCACGGAGCGGGGGCTCAGGCGGGGAGCTCTCCCTGGATAGAGTGGCGGGGAGGACTTTAGACGCGACCCTCAGGGCAGTGGGCTTCCTGAAGGCCCCTGCGGCAGCTGCATCATGTGGAAGAGCGGGGGGAGGTGCAGGGCGAGTGCGGCAGATCAGGGAGGTTTTGCCAAAGGAGTCGGGGTCAGGACAGGTGAGATGGGGTGCAGGGTGGGGAGACCTTTGAGAGGCGAGCCTTGGGGGTTTCACAACAAGGGGGTGAGGGTGGTGGGGAAGGGGCGGGTTGGAAGGCGACACCTGGTGACACCTGTTCCGGGCCTGGCAAACGGGTGGCCGTGGAGGGATGGAGGTGCCGCTCACAGACATGGGCGGAGTGGCAAACCCTTGAGGAAGGCATGGGAATTTGCGGGGTCTGCTGCTTTTGGATCCCTGTGGGCGTCCAACGGGCTCCCCAGGGCTGCTCGTCTCATCAGAGGAGGCACACGAGCGCCCAGAAAACATGTTTCTCTGAGCTGAAGCAGCTTTTTAGCAAGGGCTACTTCCGACAAGGGTAGCCCGTGCCCCCAACCCCGGCCTGCTCCTTCCCAGGCCCTGTGATGACTGGCTGGCTGGGGATCCAGTTCCCGGGGCCCCCTCTCTGCGGGTGCTGTGACTCCAACTGGGCGGCGGACAGTGGCGGGAGCCCCACCCCTCCCACGTGCCCGCTGACCAGGTAGTCTCCGGGTTCCAAGAAGTGGCACGCGCCGCAGCTTACCTGTGTAGGGGGACTCCCCTCAAGCTCATCTCCCTCACGAGGTGGACGTGGGGTGGGAGGCGGGGAGCTTGGAATCTGGCCGGAGTGCTGGCCTGCCACCGCTGAGGGCCAGGGGCCCCCTCTCCTCGCTGCACCCGCACCAGGAGAGGCATGGCCTGAGCTTTCTAAAGACCACAGTCCCAGCCGGAAGAAATGAGACAGACCCGGAGCTAGACCTTAGCTTCGGAATGTGACAATTTATTTGGGGGGGGGCGCAAAAGAGGCTTTCCGTGCCCCCTTCCTGGCATTGATACGATATTGAAGAGCAGCAGAACGAAACATACAAGACAAAGTAATCAGCACAGACGCCCCTCCCCCGGCCCAGAAACAACCGAACCCGGCACACAGAACCAAAAGCCACACCCAACACAAGGCGTCTTCTCCACCTGCAACCTTTGGGAGAGGGGCCTGTGGCCTGGGGACCCAGCCCCACGTTGAGGCGGCGTCCCCATCTCCGGTCTCCTGCTCACCCTACTAGTTTCCTGTCTTGAACCACTGGAGGCAAAGTTTAGCCAGCTGGGAGCTGGATGGTTGAACCACAGACGAAGGCAACGACACTTCATTTTTAAAATGAGAGAGAGAAAAAAGAGACAGTGCCCCTCCCCAAATATAGAGCTATATATGTATATTTTATATATATAGAATTCATTCGTGCACAATTCATTAAATGAGCTTTTCAAAAATTAAAAAAAAATTATAAGATACATTTCTTTAGGCCTTTGTGTTTTTAAATTAAAACCAACAACAAGAAGTCTCCATCTCTACTCCACCCTACAGCAGGGGGAAGACCCAGAACCCTTGGTTCCTTCTACTGTGGCCTCTTGCAAGGGGGTCCCTCGTCAGACCCCCAGCCCCCCTCTGCCTAGCCAGAGCTCTGCGCACAGTAGGTGCTCAGTCACTGTTGGAGTGGGGTGCTGACTCCTTCAAGGCGGGACGGCGGGACCCTACAGGCCTGGGAAGTGGGTGCCTCAGTCTCCACCCAGCCTGTCCCCCCTATTTTGGAGTCTTGGTGACTATCAGCAAGACAGGGTCAGGCTGGGGACACCCCCTCTCCTAGAGTTTTAGCCCCGAATTCTGGGCTTTCTGAATCTGAGAGGAGATGCAGACAGAGACAAAACGAAAACCTTTAAACACTTTTCTTTCTTTCTTTTCTCAAAAGTGATTCCTTAAACCATACAAGCCCTCAAGAGGCTGCCTTGGGCTAGTGCATGGGAGCCTGGAAGTGGAACTGACTAGGCGGGTTCCACTGTCCAGCGTGGGCCAAGTGCAAAAAAAACCAAAAAAAAAACCAAACCAAAAACAACCAACAAAACCCCCAAAGGCAGAAAAGGCGGTGCGTCCACTTGGGTCCACCCAAAGGCTAGAAAGGCTGGTGGCAGCCCAGCTCCCCGAGCTAAAGGTTTCCTCCTCTGGGCTGACTCCTCACCCGGGACCGCCTGGCTCAGGGGTACCCCCTGGCTTTGCAGTGGCTCCAAGGCCCAGGTCCCCACCTTTTAAAGAGGCTTCCCCCAAAAGGCCAGAGCAGCTGGGCTCTTCGCTCCAGTGAAGCAGCTTTGCCTCTCAGAGCCCCAGTTTCCTGGTCTTGTAAGTGGGGTGACCCCTCCCACTCTGCCTGCCTCACACCGAGGTTGGGGACTTGATCATCACCTCTTTCCAGAGCAGACGAAGGCTGAAGCCCATTTTGACCCTGACCGCTTTGCAGGGTGAGAATGAAACGGGACTGTGGGAGGCTGGAGGCCCCAGTGCCAGCAACCTCGACCACCACCTAATCTTCAGCAGCTGCCTGGACACCAGCAGTGCTTCATGAAAAAGCTGTGTCGCCCAATACACCCATTTCACAGAAGGGCAAACTGAGGATCCGGGAGGGGAATGAGACAGGAATGGGTCCCAACTTCCCACCTCAAACCAGAGACACCAGACCTCATCTGTTTCCTATGACATGGGAGTGGGGAGAGGGTGGCATCAGGGGGAGATGACCCCAGCCACTACTGAACATGGGAGAAGATCCGGCTTTGAGGGGTATTTCACATATAAAAATAAAGCAAACCAGACTGCAACTTCTGCTTGGTAATAGGCAAACGGAAAAGCAGCAATGGGGGAGGAAGGGCCCATGGGAGGCTGATCCGTGCAAGCGTGTGCTGGGGGGCTGTGGGACCCCGCTCAGAGCCACCCTGGGAGAGAGGTAAGGAGGGCTCCGCTTGCGCTTGACCAGGTGCCCACTCAGGCCCTCAGGGGAGCTGCCCACCTGGGAGCAGTGTGCATGCGTGCCTCTGCATGGGCTGGGGCAGGGCTGCACAGCTGGGGGTCAAGGGCAGCACCCTCCCTGTGAAAAGAGAAGGGGCAGGCACTCCCTCTCCCTACAGCTACCCCCAACCCCCTCTGATCACCACCTAATACTCTCCCAAAGTCCATAGCTCCTGTCTTCCTGAAGCTTTGCATCCCCTACCTGGCCAGGGAAGCTCGGGGGTGTCTTGGTCATTGGGGCGATGGGGAGGGAGATTCCCCCACGGGGTGGCGGTGGAGGGACCATATGGCCCACCCAACAGGCTGGCAAAGGAATGGAGGAAGGCAAGGAACCCAACTGTACCTACTCACCAGCCTTCCTGGAGAGTCACCAACGATGGGTCCCGGTGATGGTGGGACCCCTGTTGACTCTTACGTCCCCTAATCTCAGCTCTATTTGCCTGGCCCCTGCAGCTTCTGGCAAGTTCCCTTGGGATCAGGGGTCATCCTTCCCCTCAAGCGGGGACAGGTGTGGAGTCTGGGCCCAGCGCAGGAGGGAGGGCTTACCTTGCCTTGGGCCAAGGAAGGAGGGCAGTTGCCGTGCCTGGGAGCCTCCCAGCTGGGCCTGGGCCTCTATCCACGTTCCTAACATTGCCGCCTCACCTGTGCAATCACTGCGTTACTAGTTTTTCTTTAAATATCTCTTTCTCCCCACCCCCCCCAAACCCCATAGGAATCCCACAATATTTTTTTCTATTTCTTTTTTTTCCCCTCTTTTTTTGTGTTTTTTTTTTCTGTTTTTTGCAAAACTAATTCTTTCACTTTCCTGTCATAAAATCACCTCTGAAAACACAACTTCTTTACAAAAAAAGTCACGAATGACACGGACTCTCAGGAAAACACATTTCTATGGTCTCTGGAAACACCTGTAACTGGCACCCAGGTGGACACTCACCTGGGGTGGGGGTTGGGGGGGGAAATCCCCTCTAAGGACAGAGGAGAAATACCAGCCCTTATTTGGGGGGAAGCCAATTGGCACTTGGACGGCCACAGAGCCAACACAAAGGGCGGGGGGGGGAGGGGTCCAGGAGCACCAGTCCCCCAAACCCTGTGACGGCCCCCGTTCTACATCCTGGGATGGGGAGGGTTAGGGGCCCTGCCACAATCCCTGGCGGGGAGATTCGGAAGAAACAGTCCTCCCGTGCTTAGGACCAAGGCGTTTGCTTCCGAACTGGAATTCCCTTTCTGCCATCACGGCTCTCAGCCCACACACCAGGAAGCCACCTTGAGCCACGTGCAAGGACCCGCCACTCACGGCAAACTGAGTCCGGGCAGCACCTCAGGGCTGGCCAGCAGGGCTGTCTCCCCTGCCCACCAGACCCCTGGTCCCGCACGTGCCCGCTCTCCTGAAGGACACAGGCCCCCTCTTCCGTCCCCCCCGCTTCGGCCACCCTGCCCTCCCAGTGCCCAGCCTAAAACTGGGGTTTTGGTCTCTGCCACTGGCATGGACACCTCAGCTCCCTGGCAGCAGAGGAAAGAGAAGCTGCCCAGAGCACCAGAGGCCTCGAGCTGCTTCAGGCCGGCTGGGCTGTGAGAAAGCCTGGGCGGTCAGAATCAAGAGAGAGGGGGCTGGAGACCCTCGGAACGGTGTCCAGGCTTCCTACTCCCCCCGAACACCCAGGAGGAAGAGGAAGCTTGGGACGGGGGTCTCCCCTCTGCCTCGGTCCCCACCATGCCACGTCTGACCACCCCAAAGGAGAAGGGCGTGGGATGCGTGTCCCCCGCACACGCGGGCTAGGAGGATCGGCCTCCACAGCAAACTCCTCAGACCTCGGCCAGGTCCCAGGCCCGGCTGATGGCAAGGGAGGGTTCCAGGCCTTCGATCCGACGACCTTACTGTGAGGAACCCTAAAGGGCGCAGCCTCGAGAGCCGGGCCCAGGGGCCAACACACACACATACACACGGATCCACGCAGACCCGCCCAGGACGGCAGGCGCATGCGCAAACGGAAGTCCGCGCAGCAGGCTCTTGTAGCACCTTTGGTCGAGAACTGAGGGGCCTTTAGATGCTGGGAGGCCGTGGCAGGTGAGGTCCGTGCCAGTCCCTCCCGCCTCTGAGCGCGGGATGATGAAAGAGATGGGTGGGTGAGGCCCCCGGGGGCCTGCTTGGGTCTCGTCCGAAAGTGGGCCCTGCTCCTGCCGCCCTCGTGGGTGTGGGGGGGCAGGGGCCAAGGCCGCCTTCACCTCAACCTCTGTCTGGGCTTTCCCATCCCTGCCCCTCCTTCCCAGGCATCTGGAGGAAGGAAAGGGACGGTGCCCATGCTGGGAAGGGGTCCCCAGCAGCTGCCGGGTTAGCACCGAGAAATCAGATGCTGTGCGCGAGAGCTGGAAGCAAGCTGGGGAGAGGTGGGATGTGGAGGGGGCAGCTGAACCCCGAGTTCCGGGGCTCCCCAGGAGCCACCCAGCAGGCCCCACCGTGCTTGGGCAGGGAGGGGGCCAAGAGACAAGAGGGAGGACTTCCCAGTGTCCTGGCCCCACCCTAGCCCCACCCCGTTCCAGGACCGCCCCTCCCACTGGGCTTCAGGGGGCTCCAACTGCCCAGCCCCATCCCGGGGTCAACACCGAGCCATTTGAAACAAGCAAAGCACAGGCAGGGTTGTCTGAGGGCGGGGGCGGGGGCGGGAGCAAGAGTAAGACTTTGGGCAGGAGGGCCCCCCAAACCCCCCTCCTTGGTGGAGCCCCTCACTTGCTCTGCCCACTGCTGCCACCCCCCACTGCGGCACCTGCTACCCCAGCAGCCACCTTCTCGAAATCCTCAGGGTTGCAGAATTCCTTGATAGTGACCGTCAGGAGATTGCTGGTGACATCGGTGACGACCACGTTGGAGCAGGGTGACATCTCAGGGCGCCAGTCTCCAGCCTCGGGCTCTGAGGCGGCGCCGGCAGGCTGAGGGGCCGCGGGAAGGGCCTGGCTGGCAGCCGCAGTGACGTCGGGAGGCGCCCGCTTGCTGGTGGCCGCCGCCTCGGGAGGGATGGACAGGTCAAGCACCTCGGGCTCCCGCCAGTCGGGGGCAGATGGACTCGTGGTCTCGGGGAGCAGCTTGGGGGGCACGTCATCCGGGTCGGAGGAGGACTGCGGGGTCGGCGAAGGGCAGCCGGAGGAGCTGGAGCTGCGGGCGTCGTACGGGGCACTGGGAGCTGCCAGGAGCAGCCCCTGGCCAGGGGAGGCGGCGATGTCGGCCTTGGTGGCTGGCGGGGGCGGCAGAGGGCCGGGCGGGGGCTTGTTGTACATCGCGAAAGCGCCGAACTTCATGTGGCGGATCTGCGTGCGCAGGATGCTCTCGCTGAACTTCTTGCTCTTGCCGATGACGCGGTTCCGTGAGGGGACTTTGGGGCGGGCAAGGGCCCCGGCCCCCTGCCCGGCGCCGCCTCCGCCCGTGCCCTTGTCGATCACCTTCAGGTTCAGGATGATGCGGTTCCGCTTGGGCTCCCGCGGCTTGACCTTGCGGTTGATGATGCGCACGGTCTCAGAGAAGGGTGAGATGGGCGGGCGCAGGCCGGGGCTGCCCCCCTGGGGGTCTGGGCGGGGCAGGGGGCGGCGGGACATGCGGTGGCAGCGGCGGATGTCCTTCTTGAGCCGGTGCACGGCAGCGCTGGAGTGCAGCTTGGGCGAGGAGGCGCTGGCGGTCGGCTTGACCGAGAAATGCACATCACTGATGCGGAGGGCCTCCGCCTGGGCCCGCGCCTGTGGGACAGAGGGAGGCGGTGGCTGAGGGTTCGCCGCCCGCTGACCTCCTCTGGACACCCCTGCACCAACCACCCACAAGTATGGTCTCAAGAAACCATCCTGAGAGCACTTAAGAAATCAGTGATGCTCGTGACCTTGCCTTAGTGATAAAAGGAAAACAGGTTCAGACGGTGATAAAAAGTGTGGAAGGTTGGAGGGCAAGTCAGACCCTCATCCAGGCCCAACTCCAAGACTAACTTTCCAAGTTTGGCCGTGGGTCTGAGGGACAGACAGACGGGTCGGTGGCTGCCCTTGCTGACACAGAGGAGTGTCAATAGCCAGGACACTGCACGGAAAGAAGCCCCTGATCAACCCCCCCCCCCCCGCCGCCGGGAACATCCCAGCCCAGTGCTCCTCCATGGACTAATTTTTGGTGGCAGAAAGGCGAGGGCGACCCCTCCCACCTTCACCCCATACCCCAGCCCTCCGGACCTATTAGCAGATGCCCTGAGCTCCTTTTCTGCCTCTGAACAGGAGGCACCTCCAGCTCGTCATCAGCTCTGGGACAGACCTTGGCCCCTCCTCCTCACTCAGAGCACCCCACTCCCCCCCCCCGCCGCCACTTCCCCTCCTGGGTCTGATTCATCTGACTGCCCAGGGTCTGGCTCGGGGCCTGGGTCTGAGCAAATTGGTGCCAACAGACTCCAAAGCCAGCACCTAAAGCCTGGTTGGCATCCACCCCAGGTAGACATGGGTTTGGTGGGCATGGACTAAGAGGTGGGATCAGCCACTTCATATTCTGTGCCAAGATGGCCTGGGGACAGGATGGCTGAGCAGAAGTCTGTGGGGAGCAAGGGATACTGTCCCAGGCTCCTGGGCCCGGCTGTACACACTCCCAGGGGTGAAATCTATAAAGCCCCGCCAGGGCCCTGCAGCAGCTCACCTTCTGTCTCATGGAAGATGCGAGGGTGTGTGTGTGGGGTGTGTGTGTGTGTGTGTGGCAGGGCCCTCAGAGACTCCAGGTCTAGGGCAAGAGACTCACAAGGTTATGTAAGCCATCCTCCATGACCAGTCCTTCCTTCACTGAGAAAGTACCGATGAGTTACGTGCCAGCTGCTTAGGGCTACGACTGTGACCACACACGGCTTCTACCCCTAGGGGGCTGTGCTCCACGCAGAAGACAAGTGACAGGCAATCAGGGTGCAGGGTGATTCAATACAACAGAGAAGTACAGGGTCCAGAGGAGCACAGATTAGGTCCCAGTTGTGGAGAATGAAGCCTAAGTAGTAAAACCCTGGTCCTTCCTGAGCTGACTGTGCCCCAGGTAGCCTGCTGAAGGGGCCCTGCTGAGACAAATGGTGGAGGCAGAGACAGCCCAGCGACGAGAGGATGGAGTGGCCAAGGGACTGAAAGCAACGGCTGGACAGAGTGTAGAGATGGAGGACCAGTCTGTGTTCTATACAGATACCCTGGTTCCTGGTGGGAAGAGGGACCATTAGGTGGTGACTGCCTCCAGCCAGGTGAGCTAGGGGTGGCTGAGAGGAAGAACACATTCCCATGGTCAGTCTTTGAGCTCCCCAAGAGTGGGATCTGTGGTTTAGGGTCTCTCCACCTCCCATCCCCACAGTGCTGGATGCTTGACCAGTACCTGGGAGGTAGCCTGTACACCTCTCAGACAAGACTAGACTGTATTTGACCACAACCCCCAGAAGAGGTGTTTGTGGACTTACATGCTGAGTCAGCGAGGATGTCATTAAGAATGTAGGAGAGGCACACTTTACTGCCACATGGTCCTCCCAGCCCTGCTGGGGGTTTCCTGGGGTGGCTTAGTTAACCATCCCTCCAGCCACTAGGTGGCAGCACACGTGGGCCCGATCTACCCTGTGCCAGGGCTGCCAGCTGCTCCTGCCCCGAGCCAGTGGAGCCAGGGACTGGTTCCCTCACACCTCTTCCCAGACAAAGGCAGGGGAAAGCCAGCCTTCCCTTGGTATGGCAACAAGGGCTTTTTGCAGGTTCGTCCCCCATGGAGTTTAGGGGATTCCCCACTCTGATCCCCAGGGGTTGGTGGTTATTCTCTCTGCATGCTGTCTGAGCGGAACCTCTGTAAGTATGGTTCTGCCGGAGTCCAGCAGTGATGCATGGCCCCTGGGGACTGGCAAAGAGCACAGGCAAGGCAAACACCAGATCCAGGATGAAACCCCGGCTTAGTGGGCCTCCTCTGACCACAGTGTATGTTACCTGGTTAGCACAATGCCTGGCACACAGCAAGCACTCGAAGAATATTAGACTATCCAAGGGGCGGGGCAGGTGCTTATGAGCAGTAATCTTTTTCTAATGTATGGTTTCCAACCTTTCTACAAAACTATTTCTTACTTTATAATGTCTAAACATTATTATTATTTTTTAAAACGGGCTAGTTCACCCTTCCTCCTCCTCTCTTCTCCCCAGGTTGAGAATTCTTTGAAGGTGGGACCTGGGTCTGCCTGTGGATTAAAACTGGTACCACAGCCCAAGGCATTTATTGCACTCTGACTGTGTGACAGGCATGGCTCTGAGGGGTTGGCATGTACTATACATAGATAAAGTGGAAGGTTAAAGACCTGGACTCTACCACTCACTCTCTGTGACCACGGGCACGTTATTTAACCTCTCTGGCCTCAGTTTTTCTATCTACAGAATGGGGATAATGCAACCTACCTCAGGGGCTCCTGTTCTCTTCAGAATAGTTCCCTGCAGAAAGTGAGTGCTATCTGAGTGTAATATGTTTACTATACACACTTGGCCTCTTGGTGACCCACAGAGCGATGGGTTCAGACCAAGCTGATCTCCATCACCCCTTGCAAATATCTCTCTCTCTCATGCTACCTGTTTTTAAGGTCCAGATCAAGGTTCTCTCATCTGCCTCTGCATCCCCTGCCCCACCAACTCTACAGCCTTCATAGTTTCCTTTTTGTGTGTGTATGTGTGTGTGTCCACCTTGCTCCCTTAACCTGACGTGCACCCTCTGAGGGACAGGGTTAAGAAAAGGAGACATGATGAAGCCAGGAAGCTGGGTGGCGGGAGCTCAGGTAAATCCCCTCCCCTCCCTGGGCCTTGATCTTCTCATCTGCAAAATAGGGATAATATTCCCTACTTCATGGGATTGTTGAGAGATTTAAAGGAGATAATCCATGTGGGTGTCAGCACTGTGTTAGGCCCATAGCCAGCTCAGGAGATACAGCTATTAAAAAAGAAAAGCATTTTGTGAATCAATGCTCATGGTCATTACTCACTTCCCCGCTAGAGGGCACTCCAGCTGCACTGAGAGGCTGTCACAGAGCCCACTGGCCCTCCAGCTGCTCTGCCCCATCCCTCCGAAGAAGCATCAAGAGTTAAGGTTACTCCATAGATCCCCTAAGATGTGTGTAATTTGGCGACAAGGGTCACAGAAATATGTAATTCTGGAAACCATTATTTCTTTCACTTCTGCACAGTTCTTTTGGGGGGTGGGGAGCTGGAGAGCCCCCCCAAATTGGGCTTTGAGCCTTTAGGACAAATTGGAGATTCTGAGTTCTGCATTGTGCACAGCCTCTTTTCTGCAGAGTCCTGCCTGCCCTTCCTGTGCCAACTGCCACAAAGTCACAGGCTGTCGGGGTGGGAAGGGGCCCTGAGACAACCTTAGCACTAGTGGGGGGGGGACTGTGGTTGCCCACGGAGGCCCTCCTGCAGCCTTGCCTGCCACCTTGGGTCATCTCACCTTCCCTTCCCAGACTCTGTTCTTTCTCACTAAAAAAAATAAAATAAACACCAAAAAACCTCTAAGATGGCTTCCTCTGGAGCTAGGTCGCCCTCCCTTGCCGAGGCTAACGTGCCCTGCTTTTACTCTCCCACTCTCCATCCTCGTTAGAGCCTCCAGAGACAGCCAGAAGTGGGCAAAACTGAGAACCAGTGGCCCAGCCTGGGTGATAAAACTCAAAGTGAAGTGATTTAAGGTCAAATTCAAGTTAGATCCCTCTGTCAGGAGGGGAGGCATACAGAACAAATCCTGAGAGAGGGAAGCTGCGGGCAGGGAGGCAGGTGCCCCCCACCCAAAGCCTCTCCCTGTTCCCCACGATGAGGGAGACCAAATTCACTCTCCCCCGGGTTCTAATTCCAGGCAGAGCCCTACCAGCTCAAGGCTGGGGGAGATGAGGGCTCTCACGTGCAGAAGCCACCCCTCCCTGCCACCCCCTCAGGTGGGCACCCCACCTGCCTCACCCACCCCCTTCCTGTTGGCCTCCCCAGACCCTGGTTTTGTCAGCGAGGATTATCCTTCCCCCTTGTCCCCATTCCCAGGCCCCTCTTGCTGAAGCTGGAGCTGGCCAGGGCCTGCTGCCAGGGGCTCTTCGGGGGCTCACAACCACCCCTTGCCCAGCTGGGGCCCCTCTGGAAAGACCCGCCCGCCTGGGCGGCCGCGGATCTGTCCCTCCCCTGCAGGCCCCGTGTTGCGCCCGGGCTGGGGGCCCGAGAGGGGCCTGCTGGGGCTGGGCCAGGTTACCTTCAGGAGGAAAGTTTTGGGTTTGGGTCCCCTCTTCTTGGGCCCATACAGCTCACGCTCCCTCTCCCTGCGGCCGAGAAACGCCAGAGGTTAAAAAGAGCCCCTTCCTGGGCCCCACTCCGCGCTGCCCTCCCCGGCTCTCCCGCTTCCCCGCGCGGCGCCCCAGCCGAGCCTCAGCCCCGCCGCCCCTGCCAGCTTCCCAAACTCACTTCTGCTCGAAGGCTGCAATGAGCCGCGAGTCCAGGATGTTCTCCTCCGGCTCCCAAGTGCTGTACCTGCCGAGTTACGCATGCACAAAATAAAAAAGAAAACCAGGGAGCCAGAGACACATGCGAGGGAGCAAATGTGCGCACCCTCCAAGGGAAAAAAAAAAGGCCCCGGTGTGCGCTGCCTCCCTTCCCCCCTCACCCCTGGATCCCGTGACACTCACTTGATGGCCCACCCCTTCCATTTCACCAGGTACTCGATGCGTCCCTGAAAAACAGAGAAGGAAAAAAGAGGGGAGTGGGGGTGGGGAAGATGCGGGGACGCGAGGAGGCGGCTGCGCGGGGGTGGGCGAGAAAGCCCGGGTTAGCGGGACCGCTTCGCCCCGATGGCCCGCGGATCTGGGGACCGGCTGCGGGGCTAGGCGTCCCGCCCTGGGAGGCGGCTAACCTTTCGGATCCGCCGTTTGATGATGGATTCGGCCGCGAAGACCCGCTCGCCCACTGCAGACAGCTCCATCTTGCTCAGCGGCACCCACAGCCCATAATACTCCCTGCTCCCGCGGCCGGTGCTGCACCGCTCGCGCACGCGCCACAGCGCCCAGGCTCGGCGGGCGGGCGCGCGGCGGGGCGCGCGCTCGCGTTCCAGCTGCGGGCCATCACGTGACCCTCTGGGCTGGCGCGCCGTTGCCAGGACCTTCTCCTCCCCCGGGGCGGTTGCTAGGGAAAGTGAGCGCACGCGGGGCGGGGGCGCGCGCTGGTTCTTAAAGGGGCCTAGCCTGGTTGGGGGAACCGGGGCCGGAGGCCGGGAGGGAGATGCTTGGCCTGCGCGAAGCCGGGCTGCGGGCGGTGCAATCTTACAAACACTTTCTCATTCCCCTCTGCATCTTCTCGGCCCCCGCGAGCTGACAACTTCTCCCTCTGAATCCTCCCTTGCAAGTCTCTCCCGGCCCCGGGCGGGGAAGGGCAGTGGAGTCTCTGCAGCCGCTGCTCATCCTTCCAGCAGAAGTTTGCAAACAGTTAAATATGATACAGCAGAAATGCATTTGCTGTTGCCTGGCCAGGCCCTGCGGGAATTTATTTAAAACATTGCCCCCCACCCCACCCCTTATCCATTATTTATGTATTCGTGGGAGTGTGGTTTTGTAACCAGTTCAGATGAATTAAAACAAAAACGCCACCGCAGGAAAGGGTGGGGGAGGCAGTGAATGGGGCCGAGGAAGGCCGGGGTGATCCTTTGCATCTGTTTTTCTGCCGGGGTCTTGGGCGGCACCTGCCCTCGCCCGGGAGGTCGGGTGAAGACGCAGCGAGGAAGATGTGGCCGTGGGGAGGTTCGGAAGAGAGAGGCCGCGGGGTGACAACGAACTCCCCACATACCAGATTGGGCCCGAAGCGGGTCATCCTTGGGTCATTCGGCAGAAGCCGCCCTCGCGGTCACGTCTGTATGTTTTCTAATTCCCAGGCCCCGTGCCGCGTCACCCTCCTGCCCCCTACAGTTCCTCTAATGGTTCCGCCATTGCTCACGGGGAGACCAGAGCCCAGCTTCCTATTTGGGGAGGGGCTGGGAGACCTAGGCTGTCTTGGAAGGGACGCAAAGTAGCCCTGCCACACAAAACGCTCCATTTCTTTTATTTTGTATTATTTAAACTTTATTATTTTTTTAAAATCACACCAACAGTCCTGTACTTTGTAAATTTTTTTAAAAGTAAGAAAAAAAGCAACCGTCTATAATCTCCATCAAACCGTTAACCTCTTCACGGATTTTCTTGCAGCCTCTGTCCTATGCCTATATAAACACACATATATATGCACATATATACACTGTATATAGATGATATAGATATATTTAAATTCTTCCTTTTTAGCAAAATGGGATCATATCACACTAGCTGGAATCCATTTGTCTCTCTTAATGAGATAAAGTGGACCGCTTTTGGTGTCACTAAGTACAGATTTCCCCAACATTTTAGTGGCTGTGGTGGGGTTGCGACGGAGGTGGAGAGAAACGGGAATGTGGTAAGGCTCAGGGGTGTCTCTTGCGCTCATTATTTATTTATTTATTTATTGGAAAGGAGGATTTATACATGTCTGTGGTGCAACCCCAATTCTTGTGGTTTCAAGTCAAAATTTCTGCTTCTCACTCCTGCATGTCTGCTGATTTGCCCAGTTATTACCTTGGGAGAAATCCCCCTCCCCCCTGAAAATCGACATGCTCTTGAGAGAGAGCTATTTGCTGGCCAGCCCAAAGTGGGCTCCTGTGTAAGGATAGAGCTGCCCTCCTCGGGGTGGTGTGGGTGGATGAACAGGTAAGCTATGTGGATATGAGTGTGTGTGTGTGTGTGTGTGTGTGTGTGTGTGTGTTCTCAGGCTGAGGGACACAGGCAGCTGGATGAAAGCGGGTAAGCATCAATCCATTTGTTAGTTCATTCGGCAGCTTTCGTGAGCCCTTTTTGAGGCTTTGTGTTAAACTGTCAGAAACAAAGGTGCCCCAGGCTTGAGGAGCTCTCAGGTGAGAAAGGTAACTGCTATGCAGTGGGATTAGTGCTGGAATAAAAAATGTATTCATTTCTTATGGCTGCTGTAATGGTACCACAAACTCAGTGGCTTGAAACAACACAAATGTATTATCTTACAGTTCTGGAGGTCAGAAGTCCCAAGTTGGTGTCATTGGGCTCTAGGCAGAGAATCCATTCCTTGCCTCTTCCAGCTTCTAGCAGCTGCTGGCATTCCTTGGCTCATGGCTGCGTCACTCTAGTATTTACTTTTGCCTTCCCTTGACTGACCAACTGCCTCTTTCTCACAAGGACCTTTGTGATTACATTGGGCTCATCCAGATAATCGAGGATAATCTCCGCATCTCGACACCCTTACCTTGTCTGCAAAGTCCTTTTCACCATAGGGTAACATATTACATAGGGTATATAAGGTATCATGTTCATAGGTTCTGGGAATTAGAATGTGGATGTCTTCGGGTGGGTGGAGCATTATTCAACCTGCCACAAACAGCAGGTATAGGATGCCCTGGGAGTCTAGATGTATTAGTCAAAGTTCTCCAGAAACAGAACCAATAGGATATACGTAGAGATATGTAAGAGGAGATTTATTATAGGAATTGGCTCACATAGTTATAGAGACCTAAGAAGTCCACTGTCTGCAAACTGAAGAACCAGGGAAGCTGGTAGCAGAAGGCCTGAGAACCAGGGGCTGCTGGTATAAGTCCCCAAGTCTAAGGGTGTGAGGAACTCCAGTGTGTGAGGGCAGGAGAGGATGAATGTCCGGGCTGAAAAAGAGAGGGAATTTGCCGTTCCTCTGCCTTTTGGTTCTATTCAGACCCTCAGTGGATACCATGGTGCCTGTCCACATTGGTGAGAGTGGACCTCTTTATTTGGTGTACTGAATCTAATGCAGACCTGTGAGCAATAATGTTTACTAGCTATCTGGGCATCCCGTAGCCCAGGCAAGCTGACATAAAATGAACCGTTGTACTAGTTAAGGGAACAGCCCACTGCCTGGAGGAAGGGAGGCTGGGAAGGCTTCTCAGAGGTGGGGACATTTAATTTGGAACTTGAAAGATGAAGAGGAGTTTGCCTGCTAGTGAAGAATGAGAAAGACATCCCAGGTAGAGGGGTGAGTAAAGCAAGAGCTTCCATGAGAGAAAGTCCCTTCCACCTCTTCCACAGTCTGAGATTTGGTCCAACACCACAAGGTGTTCAATAAATATTTGTTGGATACATGAATGGGCCATTGAAGGGATTTTTCTTTTTCTTTCTCTCTCTTTTTTAGTTTTTATTGGAGTACAGTTGATTTACAATGTTGTGTTACTTTCTGCTGTACAGCAAAGTGAATCAGTTACACATATACATATACCCACTCTTTTTTAGATCCTTTTCCCATATAGGTCATTACAGAGTACTGAGTAGGGTTCCCTGTGCTATACAGTAGGTCCTTATTAGTTATCTATTTCATATATAATAGTGTGTATATGTTGATCTCCACCTCCCATTTATCCCTCCCCACCTTGAAGGGATTATTTAAGAGTAAGTTTGACCCTATAACATATGTGTGGATTCAGACCCAGAAAACACCACTGACTGTCCCCTTCCATCCCTGTGTTGGGCTCTAGGAACTGAGGTGCACAGAGGGATGAAGGTGCAAACAGATGTGATGTGAGCTGTGCAGCTTTTAGTTGTCAGCCTCTCTGAGCCTCAGTTTTCTTCATCTGTAAAATGGGGGTAACCATGCCTATCTTGTAAGTTTATTGTGAGGATAATGAGATAACATAAGTATGGCACCTGGAGCTCTGTCCGGCACATAGTAGGTATGTGATAGTGGGAGTGTATGTATATGCCCCAGACCAGCTCATAGCTAGAGAAATACACATACATACACACACAATGTATATACAAGTTTTTCTTCCACTGAAACTCAGTTTATTGGATCAGTTCTAGAAACTGAAACTGCATTGGTCAAAACTAACACCAAACACTTCACGTGGCATTCATCGTGTTTCAAGGATTCCTCCAAGTGCTTTACATATGATATTAACTAATTGAATTCTCAGAATAATCGTATGAGGTACATACTATTATTATGCCACTTCACTGTTGAGGATATTGGGTTTCCACCCAAACATGGAAGATGCTGAGATGAACAAAACTTAAGTTCTACATCCATTAGATGCCCTTCATCTCCTCCTGGTACCAGATGAGATCTGCCATGTGATGTAACTTGACTTACAAAACTATGGACACAAAAAGCTGAAGATGTGCAGTCAGGGGACAACACGAGTCCCAAAGAGTGGAACCATGTATAGTTCCTTCTGAAGTATTGTGCTGTGAAATTATGTGCCCCCAAAGAAAGGCTAACTATTTTTAGAAAGAGAGCAGTAGAGACTTTTGGAAGTATGCCTGAATACGGTCATAATTGGGCAAAGGACACAGGGAATGCAAATTTTGGCAGAGGGATCTTTTGGGAAGGCAGTTCTGACCAAGTCATTCCTCCATGTAAGAGTGTTCAACACTGAAAGGAGCTAAAATATCAACAGGGTGGGGGAAACCCTCTCAGTGGCTCATCGCTATCTCTAGAAAGTAACCTGAGTTCTTTCTCATGGCGAAGGGGCCCTTCATGATGGTTTCCACTCCATGCCCCCCATCCCAGACAACCCCTTCCTTTGGTCTCATCATACCACCTGCTGTTTCCTGAATGGTCTCTGCTTTTTCACATTTTTGCATCTTTGGTTCATCCCGGAAGCATCGCACATCTTTCAAAACACAGTCCTGGGGTGTCCTTCTGTATGAAGCCATATCTGGTCCCCCAGATAGAACTGGCCAGGCTTCCTTGGCCCCATTTGAGTATTTGCAGAGTTCCAGGAGCACTGAGGAGTTCTGTTGGGTCACTTGTCATCTCCTCCTACAAACCATGATCTCCCTGAGGGCAGGGTCCCCTATACCCCTCACTTCCCTGACATTGGGTAGCCAACCAACTGAGTGCCACCCATGTACCCAGCACTATTCTAGGTGTGGAGATCTGGCAGAGAAAAGACAGACCCCTGCCCTCAAGAAGCTTAGATTCTTATGAGGGCAGCAGACAGACATCGAACACACAAGACAAGGAGGTGATTTTCAGGCCAGATATATATTATAAAAAGACTAAGGTCGGGCTTCCCTGGTGGCGCAGTGGTTGGGAGTCTGCCTGCCGAGGCAGGGGACACGGGTTCGTGCCCCGGTCCGGGAAGATCCCACATGCCGCGGAGCGCCTGGGCCCGTGAGCCATGGCCGCTGAGCCTGCGCGTCCGGAGCCTGTGCTCCGCAACGGGAGAGGCCACAACAGTGAGAGGCCCACATACGCCCCCCGCCCCCCAAAAAAGACTAATATCGCATGGTAGGGAGGAACAGGGTAGGTGGATGGGGTGCTCAGCTAGGGTGGTCAGAGCAGGTCTTTTGCGGGGCTATATCTGAGATGAGCCCTGCATGAGGAAAAAGAGGCAGCTACATAGACCTGGGAGTTTTCCAAGCAGAAGGAGCAGCAGGTGCAAAGGCCCTGAGGCAAGGACATGCTCGGCGTATCTGAGGGACAGAAGGAAGCCTGGGGGGCTGACGTGGAGACTGAGGTCTTCCAGGAAGGCAGGGCGCCCACGTGCAGAGACCACGAAGGAGAGCTTGGGCGTTGTTCTGAGTGCAGTAAGGAAGCTCCAGGAGAGAACTCACGGCAAGAGCAGAAGGGTCCTGACACAGCGAGGTTAACACAGAGGCAAAGCCTTGGGTGGTTGGAGTGGTCCTGAGAGCCAAGCTGTGGCTGCTTCTCAAATCAGCCACAGCCCAGCCTCCTGGATGTAAGTCCAGGGCAGAGGCAGAGGGCTGTAGATAAAAAGGGAAAGAGCTGTGTCAGGAATCTCCAAGCTTGGGCACCCTCTAACAGAGGTGAGCAAGGGGGAGGAAGCCGTTCCTCTGGTCTGCTCGCTCGTTAAGCTTCTCTACAAAGACACCCCAAAGTAGAACGATTTGTTTCTCTCTTCAACAACCATCTGGCTGTTGAGGCTGGCGGCCCCAGCGAGGTCAGCAGGACTGAACTGGGGGGAGGTGGTCAAGGCCATGATTGGGAGAAGCTGACTCCTGACAATTACAGATAGAATCCAGGGCCGATTCCATCTCCTGTGGGCCCCCTGGCCCTGGCGAACCCTCCCTCTTCTAGTGAATGCAAAACAGATGAGAAGAAATACAAAGTTCACGGCTGTTCTCTTTCCTCTCCCAGCAGAGTGAAGCCAGCTCTGTGCAAACTTGCCCTTTTCCCGCTCTTCCTGTTTTGCTGAGAAACTCCCCCAGCCTCGAATACTTGTTGGTTGTTTGGGAGGGGATGTTAATTTCTCCAGGTCCTTTTTCACTGGGAGGAAAGGTTAGTGCAACCTGACAGGTGGTGCCAGGAAGCTGCATCTGAGAGAAAGAGAAGCAACAGGGCGGTGTTCCTTTTGGTTTCATCCAGCCAGTTCTGCCAAGCCGCGTGGCCCCCGCCCCGGGGCAGTGGGCCAGCATGAGGGCCAGAGAAGGCTGGCTGCTGCCCTCGGCGTCACCATCCTGGCTTCATCCCCTCTCCTGCTCACAGAGGGGACCAGTGTCACCCCAGAGCTGGCAGACCTGGCTGGAGAAGGAGAACCTCTCACTGTGTCCCATCACCTTTGCCCTTTCCTCTGTCTCCTTCCCTGGGATCTCGAGGGTAAGTGATAGTAAAGACCAAAATCTTACTGTGACACAGCAGTTCTGGGCCTGTTTAAATGATAAACTTCTAGGGGTTCAACTAGAAAGAATCCCTCTGGTGGATTTATTGAGTTCTGCCTGTGAAATGCACGCCCCGCAGAGAAAGCTGCTGTGTCCAGCTACGCAGCCCAGATACAGTGGGAGGGGAGTGGGTCTCCAGAGCTTGGGGACACACCTGGGCCTCTCAGCCATTACTGGGAGGGATTTCCCAGGGGTGTGAGCTCTCAGGTGAGCGGGTAGGCCGCAGCCAGAGGACAAAAGAATGTGTCGCCCTGATTATGAAGTTGAGAAGCAGTCACTCTGGTAGAGGCCCCCGGCAGGGGGAGGCTGGCCCCGACCTTTGTCACCAGCCGAGTTCATCACCGTTCCTCCAAGGCTGTCAGAGAGTATTCCAGTATTGTGTATATGACCCCGATTTGTAAGGTGGACTCTTCCACCCGGGCAGTCCTGCTGTCGGGCACAGGCCTTCACCTGGAGGGGGTGCCAATGAGGACTTTGCCAAAGAGGGTTTGCATCCGGATCTTCCTGTTCTGAGCCCTGGAGGGAACAGGAGGCCTGGGGCACCTCGGCCTCAGACTCTGGGTTAGGTCTTCAGGCCACCGTCTCTCAAAGAGAAATGGGACATCTCTCTGGGGGACACCATGGGCCACGACCTTAGTTGCAGGAGGGCTGGGGACGCTTCTGTCCTTCAAGTCCTGTGGGACCCGTAACTGGCGATGGCTGTTTATAGCAGGCAGAGTCGTTACCCATGCCCAGTTCCTGAGTGAATTTAAGAGGGCCCGGTGGTCAGCTCAGGGGCCTGTTGGGATTTGTCCTATTCTAGATCCCGCACGAACAGAAATAAGAGGTGATGAGACTGTCTCAGGTAACTCATACATTACTGTGAATTCTTTGGATATCCTTAAAAGCGGTTTTTGTGTGCAGAAAAGATTATTCAGGGGGTTGTTTCTGTTTTTAAAAATTAATATTCAATTTATTAAAGTTATGCATAAAAGGAAAAACTCTAGTTCATCCTTAGGCTCTTAATTTCAGCTTATATTACCTATTATTTTAATTATAGGTCTAGCAAAGTTTAGCAATCACTTTTAAGAAGGCTTTGATTAATTTTGGTCTCATTTCCAAACTTCAGCTCCTTTAAACATTTCATACTGCATTATCCGGCACATATATTTGCTTAACTTCCTAAGTATAATAGACTGACAAACCTTCTCAAGTAATTAAGCCTAACACATTCTTATAAGCCTAACACATTTAGCTTAAAACTATGGTGACTTTGAAGTTCGATGAGCTGTCCCAGTTCTGTGTATGAAAGAGTAACATCTTAAGTGCTGATCAATTACTCGATTACATATTTTAAATTGGAATCACAAGGCAGTCTAATAAGCCAAGTTCTCTTTAACATTGTAAGGATATAAAATAGCAAAACCGCCTTCACATAAAAATATGAACACTTCAGTTTTTGTTCTTTTTACATTTCTGTACCTAATTTAAATCTTCCTGGGGGTAAAAAGTACTTACTCACTAGGGAAACCATTTAGTCATTTGAAGCAATTTTTGAGGATACCTACGCAGCCGTTTGAAGTCACATAATGACCCAAAACCTATAGGCCAGGATTCTTGCCTGTGACCCTCATGGGCCATTCAGAGATCTATATATAGATGCTTATCTCAAGATCTCCCATGTGGGGTCATCTCAGAGCCCTTGGTCCATATCCTTGGGTTTGAATCATATCACTACCTAATTCTTCCCTCTGTTCATGGAAATCTGTAACTCTGACCTTCGTTTCTACATCATTGATTGGATTTTGTATCATTTTGCCTCTTAAAATATATAAAAATACCTAAATATATCAATCATTTGATGATTGATATTAGTAGCTGACGTTTACTGGAGGCTTACTCTGTGCCAGGAATAGTTCTATGTGCTTTTCACGTATTAATTCATTCAATTCTATCAACTCTTGAGGTAGGTGCTATTAATTTTCCCATTTTACAGATAAAGAAACTGAAGCACAGAGAGATTAGGTCATTTGTCCAGGGTCACATGGGCAGTTAAAAGATGATTCAGGATTCAGAGCCCATGCTTACCTGGGACCTTGCTGTTTTAAAAAAATCCTGGCAGGACCACTGAACTCTCATAACAATTAAAAGACTTCTGCTCTCTCTCAGGACTTTGACTACTGAGTCAGGACTCCACACTTAGACACACACGTCACGTGGGTCTGATGTCTGCTATTCAGACGTATCCATTCTGAGTTAGCCCTGATAAACTGATCTTCACATTTTGGGAAATGGCCCTTGCTTCTCAGTCTGAAGGGATAGTGCGGAAACGTTTTAGCAAAACATAAACAATGGGGATGTATCAGTAAGCTTTTGCAATCGAACAAAACACCCCAAAACTCAGTGGTTTAAATCAATACTCATTTATTCTTTTTTAAAAACAGCTATATTGGGCTTCCCTGGTGACGCAGTGGTTGGGAGTCCACCTGCCGATGCAGGGGACACGGGTTCGTGCCCCGGTCCGGGAGGATCCCGCGTGGGCCGTGGCCGCTGGGCCTGCGCATCTGGAGCCTGTGCTCCGCAGCGGGAGAGGCCGCGGCGGTGAAAGGCCCGCGTACCGCCAAAAAACAAAAGAAAACAACTATATTGAGATATAATTTACCTACAATAAACGTATATATTTAAAGTGTACAATCAGTGACTTTTGACATATGCATAAACCTGTGAAACCATCACCACAGTCAAGAGACTTTCGAGGGAGCCTTCCCAGCAAGACCAGCCACACAGTCGGTTTCTAAATCCACTGGTAAATCACTCAAAACAGTATTTTCAAGTTCTTATCATTTTCCAGGTACTCTTCCGGGTGCTAGGGACCATATTTTGTTATCATAGGAACTGGACCACCTTTTATCATCGTTGGAATAGGTTGATGATAATGTCGGCCTTCCTCTGGCACAACCAAAGCACCGGCCATCTGGAAAGGCAGGACACTTGGATGCCCTTGGACCTGGGCAAGGGGGGCCCCAGGCTTCAGAGAGCCCCAAAGCAATTATCCTTTATAGCTGTTTTTCTAAATTAGGATCCAGGGCCCAACCTGTTTACATTGTAAATCTCTTAAAATTTAGAACAGTTCCTATTTTTCTAATGTGAATTGAAGGAACTAAGCTATTGTCCTGTAGGATGTTCTACTTTCTGGATTTGTCTGTTTGGTTCCTTGTCGTGATGTGAGTTCAGCTGGTCCTTTTGTCTTCTTTTTCCCCTGTGTCTAATCTACCTCACTCAGTAACTCAGATGGAGCAAGCAGCCCTCCAACCCCCAAAATCTATGAGGATAAGAAGATGAGAACTATGGAATTACAAGTGTCACTTCATGGGAATTTCTAGAACATTTCACCAAGTAACTGGAGACGTGACATTCTTTTCAAGCACACCTGGAATATTTATGCGAATTGACCATTTAGCTCATCAGAAAGCAATGTTTGGTTAATGTCAAAAAGTTGGCTTGAACAAGTAACATTTTCTGACCACCATGTAATTCAAGAAGTAGTTAGTAACAAAAAAATATAGCAATAAAAAAACCCGCTTTAAATAATTCATGACTGAAAAGAAAGCATAATAAATTTTTGAGTATGCTTAGAAATGAATGATAATGAAAATTCCACACATCAGAACGTATGGGAGGCTTCTATGAGATAAAAAGGCTGAAAATCAACAAGCCAAACATTCAACACAAGAAGTTAGCAAGAGAACAGCTGAATAAACTCAAAGAAAGTAGGAAGAAGGAAATGTAAAAGATAAGAATAGAAATGAACGAGACAAAGAACAACCATAAGGTAGATGTGACTAATGACGCCAAATTCTGGTTCTTTGAACAGACTAAGAAAACGGGCAAACCTCTGGCCAGTCTAAACAGGAAACAGAGAGGTGGCACCCATAAACTATTGAGAGGAATTGAAAGGAAACATGACTTCAGACAAAGAATAAATTTTAAATATGTTAAGAGAACATTAGGAGCACTTTTTGGCCAGTAATCTTGAAAATTTAAATCAAATCAAATTTTGAAAATTTAAATCGAGTGTGCACAATTTTCTACACTTACAAGTAATAAAATTTGGCTCCAGAAGGAATTTAAATGTGAACAATGTTGTAACCATTTAAAAAATTGAGGGACTTCCCTGGTGGTCCAGTGATTAAGACTCCACCTTCCAATGCAGGGGGTGCGGGTTCAGTTGCTGGTTGGGGAGCTAAGATCCCACATGCCTCGTGGCCAAAAAGCCAAAACATAAAATAGAAGTGATACTGTAAGAAATTCAATAAAGACTTAAAAAAAATGGTCCACATCAGAAAAAGCTTTAAAAAAATAAATAGAAAATTGAATTAGTTACCAAAAATCTTTATATCAAAGAATATCAGAACTGAACTTTTTAAAGAAATCAGGAGTTTCACCAAACATTTAAAGACTTAGTAATTTCAATCTAATGCAAACTCTTCCAGAGAACAGAAAAAATACCAATACTCCCTAACTCATTTTTTATGAAGTTGGCTTAATCTTGGTATCCAAACCAAAGACTGTTGGGAGAAAGGAAATACAGGCCAATCTTTTTCATAAACAAAATGTCAGCAAATCGAATCCAACAATACATATGAAAGATACTGCATCATGACCAAGTTGGATTTGTCCCAGCAATGCATTAGAAAATCAAGCAATGTGATTCATCACAGTAACAGATAACAGGAGAAAAACCATATGATCGTCTCAATAAATGCAGAAAACGTGTTTGATAAAATTCAACCTCCATTTATGATCTTAAAAAATTCCAAGCAAACTAGGAATAGAAATTCTCTTAACTTAATAAAAGATATTTTTTTAAAAAAACATTAATTGAACATGTTAGTAAGTGATAAAATGTTAAGATCAGGAACAAGGCAAAGATGCCTACTTTCGCCATTTTTATTCAACATTAAAGTACGGTAGAGCCAGGAAAAATGAATAAAGAACATAAAATTGGAACAGGAGAAACAAAGCTGCCGTTACTTACAGATGATCTGATCACTCTCTCTATACAGGAGTTGCTGGGAATTGTGCCTGGCACAGGGTAGGCACTCAAAAAATATTGGTTGAATGAATGAATGCATGATTGGATGGAGAAAAGTGTGTAAAAATGATTCACTCTGACAGTGATTTGTCAATTTCTGTTTGTAGGTTTGTTAATTTTTTTCTTTATATAGTTTGAAGCTTCGTTGGCAATGAAGGTTAGAATTTTTCTATCTTCCTGATGAAACTTGTATCACTTGCATCAAAGATAAAGTGACTCACTGTGTCATTAGTTATTTTATTTATTTTTGCCCTGAAATCCCTTTTTTTCCCCTCTGAATATTAAAATATGTACACCTGCTTTCTTTGGGTATTTTCCCAGTATATATTTTTTATCTGTTTATTTTGCAACTTAGATTTTGTTTTTATATCAAATCTGCCAAATCCTTGCCTTTTATAAATTGCTATAAAATTCATAACATAAAGGTCACCATTTATTTATTTTTTCTCACTTGCATTATTTTTTTCTTCCCGTTTTATTGAGATAAAATTGACAGTACAGCACTGTATGAGTAAAAAGTTATCTTGGAAAAGTGTCTATTCACGTCCTCTGCCCTTTTTTTTTTTTTTTTTTTTTTTGCGGTACGCGGGCCTCTCACTGTTGTGGTCTCTCCCGTTGCGGAGCACAGGCTCCGGACGCACAGGCTCAGCTGCCATGGCTCACGGGCCCAGCCGCTCCGCGCCATGTGGGATCTTCCCGGACCGGGGCACAAACCCGTGTCCCCTGCATCGGCAGGCAGACTCTCAACCACTGCGCCACCAGGGAAGCCCTGCCATTAATTTTTATGATTGGACATGAAGTACTAAGGGGCATCCCAGAACATCCTCTAGGTTTCAGATATCGCTCTCCCTGCCTCCACAGTGTAGTAGCAAACCAGTTTCCCCTCGTAGACAAGATCAATCACCCCAGGCAGTAATCTCTGTCTCGGTTTAGTGGCAGGGAGACCCAAAATGGCTGGTAGCAGCTGCAACTCTTGGGAACCGCAACCTCCAAACCCACAGAGCTCAGAGTTGTGGGGTAGGGAAGCAAAAGTTCTGCAAACAGGTTATTAGGTGTAATAGTGAGACGACCCACTCCTATTTCTATCCCTTAATTCTTGGACTCATATTCTGGCGATGAGAGAGAAAGCACCATATATCGGTTTCTAACCCAAAGAATAAACTGCATCCTGTAAGTTAGAACTCCATCCTTTCAAGTTGTTCTTTCTGCTTGGTAGCCTGGAAGATTTTCTCTTCATCTTCTAAGAGCGGGCATTTTACCAGGATGTGCCCTCATGTGTGACTGTCTCATCAATCCAGCTAGAATTCAGTGAGCCTTTAAATCAGTTGGTAGGCGTATTTTCCCAGCTCTGGAAAAATTTCTTCTAGTATTTGCTTATGGCTTCTTCGCCATCTGCTTGCATTTGTCTCCATCTGGAACAGCTATTATTTGTCCATCAGATCTACTGGTTTTGTTCTGCTTTCCCTCATAAATTACATTTGGGGGTGGGGTGGGGATGATCTCTGTGTTTTTGAGATATTTCCTGTATGTCACCTTCAGGGTTGCTAACTGGGTATCAGTAATCTTCAATTTACCTGTTGAACTTTTTTTAGTTGAAAACCATGTTTTATGCTCCAAGAAATCGTGTGTGTGTGTAATTTAAAAACTGAGATCCACTTGGATTCTATTTCATTAGGTATATTAGTTCTCTATGGTTACGGTAACTAATTACCAAAATTTCAGTGTGTTAAAACAACATGAGGGCTTCCCTGGTGGCTCAGTGGTTGAGAGTCCGCCTGCCGATGCAGGGGACATGGGTTCGTGCCCCTGTCCGGGAAGATCCCACATGCCGCGGAGCAGCTGGGCCCGTGAGCCATGGCCGCTGGGCCTGCGTGTCCGGAGCCTATGCTCCGCAATGGGAGAGGCCACAACAGTGAGAGTCCTGCGTACCACAGAAAGAAAGAAACAAACAAACAAACAAAAAAAAACCCCATCAGTTTGTTATCTTACCAGTTCTGGAGGTCAGAAGTCCAAAGTCAGTTTCACTGGGCCAAAATCAAGGTGTGAGCAAGGTTGGTTCCTTCTGGAGGCTCTGAGGGGAGAATCTGCTTCTTTGCTTTTTCCAGCTTCCCAAGGCCACCTGCATACTTTGGCTCACAGCCACTTCCTCCATCTTCAAAGCACATCATTCTAACCTCTGGTGCTGTTGCCACATCTCCTTTTTCTGACTCTGACCTCTTGCCTCCCTCTTATAAGGACTCTTGTGATTTTATTGGGCCCACCTGGATAATCCAGGCTACTCTCCTATCTTAAAATCCTTAGCTTAATAACATCTGCAAAGTCCCTTTTGCTATATAACGTAACATGTTCATAGGTTCTGAGATTAGGACATGGACATCTTTTGGGGGTGCATTATTCAGCCTACCACACTAGGCCTGTGTTCTAATTGTCCAACTTGATCTTCCTTCCTCTGGTGGCAGGGGTGCCTCAGTTACCTTCCTTGGGAAGCCTGTTGGAATATTCTCAAAGCTAGGTGTTTGGCAAGTGCTGATAGGCAGAGAAGTTGTACACCATGAGTGCCAGTTCAAGGGTAGCGTCTGTCAGTAATCTCACCTCCCGGAAATCCCAGAGGAAACTTCTCTGCAGTGTCTCCCAGTCTTGAGTCCGTGCAGGCATCCAGGTGTTTGACTCTTCATATATTTACTTCTTTAAAGCCATTGTCATATTGTTCTGTGACTACTTAATCTGTAGTGACTTCATGTGTTGATTTTGTTGACATCCTTTCTTAGCATTAGATTTCTTTATACGTTTTGGGAATTTTGGTTTGCAGACTTATTTTGAGAGGAAACTTTTGTTTCTGTTTCTCTCTTTTTTTTTTTTTTTGTAGTACGCGGACCTCTCACTATTGTGGCCTCTCCCGTTGCGGAGCACAGGCTCCGGACGCGCAGGCTCAGCGGCCATGGCTCACGGGCCCAGCCACTCTGCGGCATGTGGTATCTTCCCTGACCGGGGCACGAACCCGTGTCCCCTGCATCGGCAGGCGGACTCCCAACCACTGCGCCACCAGGGAAGCCCTCTGTTTCACTTTTTTCCCCTCTCTCCCTCTAGATAGTCCTCCCTGTGAGCATCTTTCAATTGCTGGGTCTTTGAGGCCCCAACCTTGATCCCATTTCACATCAGTAGCTCAGGTGGTTACTGTTCTGGTATTACTTTGGGCAATGACTGATCCAATGACAGAGCAGTGGGAAGTTAGCATAGCCCCTGGTCACAAGGTTTCTATCTCCCTACCTGTACCCCCCACCAGCTTCCAGACCTTCTTTTCACAAGCAGGGGACAATCCACCCAAGATCCAAGATGTCAAACAGTGAGGCTGGGCCCTCCCCTCCGTTTTGTGAGCAGTCCTTGGGGGCACATCAGCTCATTTCTTGGTTGCATTTCCCTCTGTGCATACTCTAAGCGTCATCAGTTTTTTCTTTTCCATCTGTTTTCAGTCTTTCCGATTATTTTCTTCTCTAGGACCTCTCTTTCATTCTCTTCTTAATTATGGGTTTATTCCCTTTTTATTCTTTACTGTCATATTGGAGGGGTGTCCAGGGGGGAATCGGCTGAATGTGTGTGATCACCTCATCGACTTCAACTAGCAGTCTGTGAAATAATTAAAACCCCTGTTCTTCAGTCTACACAGATTTTGGATGAATGGTTGATTTAGAGACTTTTCTGAAGAAAGGATAAATGTCGTCACTAGCATATATAACAGAGGAGAGGAAGATCCAAAGGTGATTCCATATGGCTATAGCCTCAGGGACCAGAGTTTAAGAAACCAGGATGGTGAAGCAGATTTTGGAGGCAAAGACAGGGAGGTGAGACCTGAGGCTGGAGACAGAAGGAAAGGAGGACAGGGAGAGAGTCAACAGAGTGGCCCAGACTTTGTGTTTGTCAAGGCCTTCACTGAGGGTGTAGGAGGAGGAAGGAATGTCAGTCAAGTTTTGCTATGAGGGGCATTGCTCTAAGAGCGGACTCTCGGGGAGGGAAATCTCACCTTGCAGGTGCAACAGACAGGCCAGCAGAAAAGGCTCAGCCCTCCTTTGTGTTTGGCCCTGGGTGCCCCTTGCTGGGGCACTGCTCCATGAACTCCTGTACCTGAAAGTCATCAACTAACTTGAATAGGAGGCTTAAAGCAGAATAGCAATGTGACTTGGCTTAGGAATTGCTCTCAGGGAAATCCACAGATGTCCCATCCTTTTATATCTGCTTACCCCAGAAGCTGACAATTGGAGCTCCCCTTTCTCATACATGGGTCCAAATGGAAAGTGTTCCTGGGTAGTTTTGGTTTTCAGAGCCGTCTTTCAGCCCTGAGAGGAGGGTTGTCATAAGTCACAGCACGAGTGCTGGTGTCCATCCAGTTACTCCAGCAGCTGGAACCACACCTGTGAGAGGCAGGGAGGCTCTGCCGTCAGAATGGCTGTTGTATACAGTGAGGCCCTGGGCTCACAGGACTCACCTGTCTGGACCAGGAGGCGCCCATCTGGCGCTGTTCGTGGTCCTGAACCACAGCTGCTGGTCTTTATTGTGCTGTTATTCCACTTCCACTGGGGCAGTGGTGACTCCTGTTCAACCCCTCCCAGGGACTGGGAATCAAGTGAGCAAGGATGTAAGAGATAGAGAGAAGGGAAGAAAACAGACTGAGCCCTTTGGAGAATCCTGCTGCTGAGACATTTCCGGAGAGAAGAGACTGGGACGATTGTGACCGTCATTCACAAAGTTTTACAGTTACCAAGACATCTGGGAAGTTGGGAAGCACATGACCCCACCATTTCCCACTGATGGTAAATTTGTAGATGAGGATAGAGACATGGGACTGTGAATTCCTGGAGTTCAGGTTTCATGCTGGATTCCCTTATTGCCTTGCCAGTGTATATGGCAGGTGTTCAGTAGGTGTTGGTGGAATTGATAAGATGGGTGTAAGAGAAAGAGTGTGAACTAGATACTTAGAATAAGTTTTGCTTTCATCCCTGCCCTGAAGGAGGGCAAAGGGGCTAACATTTGAGATTCAGCTGTTTCAGCCATTTGATATTAGGTTCTTTAGTTTAATCCTCATGAGAGATTTATCACGAATTTCCCAGTCAAGAATCAGACTCATAGAGGCAAGCCTCCTGAATGAGATCCCATTGCTCCTACGTGGGTGAGTCTAGGGCTCAAACCCAGGTCTTGCTGACTCCAAAGGCCATGTGTTTCCCATCATCACTGGCTACTTTCTTCTTTTGCAAGGAGAGAGACGTAAATTCCACAAGGGAAAAATGGGCTTGCAGTCGGCACAAGCAGCTTATTTCATGTCCGGAGATCACGTTAAAAGGTTAGAGAGCTGGCTTTGTGATGGCGACTATTGTCGATCAAGGTTTGGGGTCAGGAGCTTAGGTCTAGGGTTGGGGGTGGAGGGAGAGTATGGACTCAACCCTCAGCAGGGCCCAGGGTTTTCCCCTATCTCAATGCCTCATGCATGTTCCAGCTTTGGACAGCAAAAGTAATGAGTAACTTCCAAAGACAGAAGAAGTCATTAGGAGAGCCAATAAGGACACACCGGATCTGGCAGGGGAACAAGATATGGCTCAGGTGATGTGATATGAGGCTCAGTCTAAGCTACAGACAGGTGGTTTTCTCCAGCTCCTGGATGAATCACCTTGGCAGTCACCCAGACTTCAATCAGATCCAAAGGTGCAGCCAACTCTGGATCCGTGTCAGGCCAGCTCTGTCCTCATGTCACCAGAGAATGGAGTTTTTTTTCTAGCCTACAGGGAGCTTATCTTGATAACACTTGGTCCACTTGAGTGCGGCTCTCCACCAGTGCTGGTAATCCACTAAGCATGGGCTATGCTGCCCTATGAACTGTCTCCGAAAAGTACCCTTAGAGGAGGATGTGAGGTTGTCTTCCAAAGGATCTATAGAGAAGCTTTGAAGTACTTATGGAGCCAGTGTCCCCTTTGCTGTGATCTTCCTTCCTCCCCCACATTGGTGGGAACCGCAGGCTTCCATGGCCAATAGGACCAGGTGTGGACACCTGATGCAAGCAGAACCAATCAGATTCTCCCTTCTGGAGACTTAAACTTAAGAGGCAGTGGTTCTCCTAGGTGAGCTTTGGCTGCTGGACCTGGAAGGTCAGAGAGCCCTGGGGCTGTGTGGGCCATTTTGGGACAGGCATGACAGTCCTTGTGCAGAGAGAGACACCAGACTGATGAGGGATGGAATGAAGGAACTGCACAAGGAGAAGCAGAAACAGAAAAGGACGAGGCGGACAGAGGCGCTGCCTTGGGCAGGACAGCCTGCAGGGAACACTGACATTGTGGGGCTGGTGCCGGGTCAGCACACAGTTTGCAATAACAGGATAGTGGAAAGTCAGGCCTGCCGCTTCCAGCTCTCTCCCTGCCACTCGCTGACTCCATTCCCAATGAGGGGAACAGACGAAGGAGAGTTTTATTAGGGGGTATGAATTTGTAGTAGTTGTTTAAGCATTTGCTACTTAGGACAACATGGATTTGCAAGGGATATTTGTTAGGTATTAGGTCCTTGAAGCATCCTTTTAAAGCAGTTCCTCAAAGGTTTCACACCACACATCACCAATTTGTAGTATTAAAAAAAAAAAAGCATAGTTTCATCAATGATTTTAAATTACAAGATAAAACAGTATTTTAAACGTTAAGAATAATTTCGTATCGGTAAGATCGCCTTCCTGCCCTTCCCGCTGTGCTTTGCGGGCTTTTTGTCTTTAGGCCAGGGGTGAAGCAATCAGTGGGTTCCACCCCCCAGCCACACTGTGATTGGTTTAGAAGTGGACATGTGACCTGAGCCCGTCCAATCACTGTGAATCTCAGGACTTTTTCTGGGAATTCAGGGACACAGCTACTCTGTTCGTCTGGACTGTGTGGGTTGAACGTGTGGGGACTGCTTCTGTTGTAACCATTTTCTACCACAAGGGAAGCTAGCCTGAAAAGAAGCCAATACAAGGAGGAGGACAGAGCCAAGGCACCTGCAGTGAAATGGAGCCAGAGCCCTGACATCACAAACGATCTAATTAGTTCCACTTATTGTTTAATGCACTTGGAATTGGGTTTCTGTCGGCCCTGACTAAAAGCATACTGACCTGTATACTGTTTTTTTCTCTCAGAGTATGCAGAATAGATGTGCATTTAACGTCACTGGGATTAGATGATATCTGTTTTTGTTTTGCTTTTTACTTCCTTTAACCCTGAATCAAGGTCCAGCTGCATTTTGTTGACCATAATTGCTTTTCTGTGAATAAAGCAGCGTGTAAGAGAGCAACCTCTTTTATTCACAGAGCAGAGTCCTTGCTTATGGCAGCCATGGCTGCTTCAACTCTGGCACCGATCCCAATGTGCCATTTCTAGCACAGGACTCACAAAGTAAATAATCTATAACTGAGAAGCCTCTTATCATACTTTGGCACGACAAACAAAATGACAAGCCAGGCAGCATTTTTTCATTCATGTTTGAACCCCATATATGCCAAGGGCTTGCTTCATACCCCACACGTGAGCAGTTTTGGCTTGCTGAAAAGCAAAGTATCCCCTGGCATGTGTACGCACTAATTGCTCTTCTACTTTGTGTATTTTTAATGTTGTGCAATGTCTAACAATGTAATCTGATAAAGGAATTTTGTCAATAGTCCCTTTGGCTCTCTCTCCAAGAATAGTCTTTATCATTGTTTTTGCAGCTGGTTTATAGTCTTCTTGGTAATTTTGTGACTGACTTTTATGAGCATTTTATGTGCACTTTTAAAGGAGGGCAGCAGCTTAGAGCGATCCCTCGGTAGCTTTGGTCTCCTCTGCACGTTTAGTAACAAGGATAATTAATCTTATGTTAGAAAGCATTATTTTGTGTTTGTTCTGGAAAAACTGGATTGGTTGCTTTGGGAGAAGATAATGGAGCCCTTTTTATGGCTTCAGACTACTATTTACCAAAGTTTTAATTTTAATGGTAACGTTGAGGACTAGGAACAATGGACTGCTGGTCCAATAAATGAAATTTTCAAATAGTTTTCATTGGGGCTTCCCTGGTGGCACAGTGGTTGAGAGTCCGCCTGCCGATGCAGGGGTCACGGGTGCATGCCCCGATCCGGGAAGATCCCACATGCCGCGGAGTGGCTGGGCCCGTGAGCCATGGCCGCTGAGCCTGCGCGTCCCAAGCCTGTGCTCCGCAACGGGAGAGGCCACAGCAGTGAGAGGCCCATGTACCGCACAATAAATAAATAAATAAATAAATATTTTTTCCTTGAACTTATACTCACAATTTTAATTTATGGCTACATGTGTAAAAATCATTGCCCCAGAATTTGTCTTAGAATACGCAGTTTCATATTTCATGGATACACTGGAGAACTATTTATTCATTATGCTTACTGTGTTCTGATGATTTATGCTGCCATTTCATGATTACTTTACACTTTGAAGAACCTCCTTCAAGGCATTGATCCATTTTTGGGAAATGGAGATAAAATGCAACATAACAGTAACCATAGAAATTCAAAAATAGCAAATATAAACAACTTGCAAGTGAGAAGCCCTCTGCCAGTCTGATTCTCTTTCCTTTCTAGGCAATATCTCTCCTCTAACTGGTAGCTTTTAAGATTCTATTTTTGTTCCTGATGTTCTGAAGCTTCACAATGGCATTTTTTTGGTATGTGTGACAGAGAGGGATGGGCGGAGGTGGAAGCAGATGGGTGAGAGCAGGCAAGCCTTTGAACAAATATATCAGGATCGAGAGACCATTAATACTTTGTCTGAAGTCTCTTTCCCTCAGTTCTCACCTTTCTCTAGAAACATTTTGCATTTTCATTGGCCAGGAGGTGGCTGGTAGGTAAGGTGTGTAAGGAACACGCCAGGCAGGTGCATGCTCTGTGCCTATGCTGTGCTGAGCTGGGACACTGATGCCAACTTCTGCCAGGCTGTGGCCTCTGTCCTTTTAAGGGGAGCTACGATAGAAAAATAATCTAGAAATAGTGTTGACAAATGTAGCCTCTTTCGAATTATCATACCTCTTTCTCTTTCCTGGGCTTATTTATTGGCTCAGACTTTCACAAAGAAGTTAGCTAAACTATTAGAGAAATGCAAATCAAAAGTACAAAGAGGTACCACCTCACACGAGTCAGAATGGCCATCATTGAAAAGTCTACAAATAACAAATGCTGGAGGGTGTGTGGAGAAAAGGGAGCCCTCTTGCAGTGTTGGTGGGAATGTAAATTGGTGCAGCCACTCTGAAAACAGTAGGAAGAGTCCTCAAAAAGCTAAAAATAGAGTTGCCATATGATCCAGCAATCCCACTCCAGGGCATATATCCAGACAAAACTATAAGTCAAAAAGATATGTGCACCCCTATGTTCATAGCAGCACTGTTCACAATAGCCAAGACATGGAAACAACCTAAATGTCCATCGACAGATGGATGGATAAAGATGTGGTACATATATACAATGGAATACTACTCAACCATAAAAAAGAATGAAATAATGCCATTTGCAGCTACGTGGATGGATCTAGAGATTATCATACTAAGTGAAGTAAGTCAGAAAGAGAAAGACAAATACCATATGATGTCACTTATATGTGCAATCTAAAATATGGCACAAATGAACTTATCTACAAAACAGAAACAGACTCACAGACATAGGGAACAGACTTGTGGTTGCCAAGGGGGAAGGGGGCTGGGGGAGGGATGGACTGGGAGTTTGGGATTAGCAGATACAAACTATTATATATAGAATGGATAAAACACAAGGTCCTACTCTATAGCACAGGGAACTATATTCAATATCCTGTGGTAAACCATAACAGAAAAGAATATGAAAAAGAATGTATAACTGAATCACTTTGCTGTACAGCAGAAATTAACACAACATTGTAAATCAACTATACTTCAATAAAATAAATTTTTTTAAAAAGTTGGCTAAGCACAGTGATACGATAATGTAATGGCCATCAGGGCTACTTTAGAACATTCCCGTTATCCTTCTTCCAGCCCTTGGTGAAGTTTCACTTTCTGACACCTTTGAGATTAGGTGTGAGCATGTAATTTGCTTTGGCCAATGAGATGTTAGCAAAAGTGACACATCATTTCCTGGCAGAAGCTTTAAGATCGGGATAGTAATGTGCAGTGTCCCTGCCAGGTTCCTAAGTGATCAGGTAGAGGCATGGTGGCATCTGCCTGCATCCAGGAGGCTGGCAAGGATGGTGGGATAGAGTGTTCCTTACCCCCTACCATGCACGGTGAACATAAGCAAGAAAAAGCCTTCTCTGATTTTTTTTTAATCTTTTTTTTTATTGGAGTAAAATGGCTTTACAATGTTGTGTTAGTTTCTGCTGTTCAATGAAGTGAATCAGCTGTATGTATGCCTATATCCCCTCCCTCTTGGACCTCCCTCCCCCTGCATCTAGATCATCACAGAGCACTGAGCTGAGCTCCCTATGCTATACAGCAGGTTCCCACTAGCTATCTGTTTTACACATGGTAGAGTATTTATGTCAAACCTAATCTCCCAGTTTGTCCCACCCTCCCCTTCCCCCCATGTCCACATGTCCATTCTCTACGTCTACGTCTCTATTCCTGCTCTACAAATAGGTTCATCTGTACCATTTTTCTAGATTACACATGTATGCGTTAATATATGACATTTGTTTTTCTATTTCTGACTTACTTCACTCTGTATGACTGACTCTAGGTCCACCCACATCTCTACAAATGACCCAATTTCGTTCCTTTTTGTGGCTGAGTAATATTCCATTGTATATATGTGCCACATCTTCTTTATCCATTCATCTATCATTGGACATTTAAGTTGTTTCCATGTCCTGGCTATTGTAAATAGTGCTGCAATGAACATTGTGGTACATGTATCCTTTTGAATTATGGTTTTCTCAGGGTATATGCCCAGTAGTGGGATTGCTGGGTCATATGGTAGTTCTATTTTTAGTTTTTTAAGGAACCTCCATACTGTTCTCCACAGTGGCTGTATCAATTTACATTCCCACCAACAGAGCAAAAGGGTTCCCTTTTCTCCATACCCTCTCCAGCATTTATTGTTTCTAGATTTTTTGATGATGGCCATTCTGCCTGGTTTGAGGTGATACCTCATTGTAGTTTTGATTTGCATTTCTCTAATAATTAGTGATGTTGAGCATCTTTTCATGTGCCTCTTGGCCATCTGTATAAGACTTCACTGATTTAAGCCACTGAGATTTCAAGGACTGATTGTTCCTGCAGCATAACTAGCCTCTTCTGACCCAAACAGGTGGGTGCGCATATAAAGAACATGGATCCCGTTGCCAGGTTCGCTGAGAGCTTCCCCTGATTGGTGCCCCGCAGAATCCCATGAGCGGGTCTACCCTCACCCCCCACCTCCAACTCCCCAAGGCCTTCTTTTTTACAGAGACGCACACTCCTATATTTTCAAGCTTTCATTATTCTAGTCGCCATTCTTTCATTTTCTGTTTGCCAATCACACACCCCAAATCAGGAATATTCTCAGTACATCACTTTACTGGTATGGATTTTCATCAAGCAAAAATAATCTCAACAGCATTTTTTTTTTTTTACAAAAACTGAAGCCAATGTTGGCCCTGAAGTCTCCCGTGGTAATTAAAATACAAGGATCTGTGCAATATTCAGAGATTTCCGGTGCGCGGCGCTGCTGCGCAGTCGGCCGAGTCCCTGGCATCGCCGCGCCCAGCGCGAGCCTCGCTCTGCCCTGATAGCGGTGGGGATGTCGCCGGGCGCGGGGAGGGAGGCGGGGCGGGGGGCCGGCTGAGGCTCGGGCTCGTTGGAGAAAGGCGGACGCCCACCCTGGCCCCCGCGCACCCCAGGGACCCCCCTGGCCGGACTCCGCGCGCTGTCCGCGCCCCCCACTCGCCATCGCCCCCTCCTCGAGCGGCGGCCGGAGCAGCAGCGAGCGGGGGACCTGGCACCGCTTCCAGGCCCGAGACCGCACGGCTGGAGGGAGGATGGAGCTGCAGCGAGAGGCTGGCTGGGCTGTCGGAATGCAGGTTTACGAAGAGGCTGGCGTCAGAGGAAAATTAGGGAGACGCCTGGGCAGATTTGAGCGGCACCAAGACTCCAACTTGTTAACCTTTTAAGAATAGGATTGCCGCTAAAAATTGAATGCTGTTCTACTGCCGGAGCCAGTATAACGGGGCCACGGTTTAGAAAACGAAATCTTATGCCATAAACGCAGCGCAGCACATATGTTTATGTTCTTACCGTCACTGAAATATGAGAAGATTGGGAGAGATTCTGTGAATATGGCAAAGGGTAGAATGATTCCACGTGGTAGGTGCAATCACAGTTCCCATAAACCTGGAGAGCGAGAGAGCTGAGTTGTTTTCGAGCTATGCAAACGCCACGCCCCCTTTCTGCAGACCGTTTGTTTGCGACTCTGCACAGACCTCAGGGTTACACCGAGTGTAAGAGGAGAGTAAGCCTCCGACACCGTGCACAGTGTCAGCCGAGAGAAGCGGCTTTATTATCCTTGGCAAACATCTGAATGACACTTGCAAACGAATTTGCCATGACGGGATTTCAAACAATTTGCGCGTTTCCCAGATGCTTTGAAATCCTCTTTTAAAAAAAAAACAAAAAACAACGACAAAGTGTAAAATATTTTAATAGGCCAAAGCCATGTGGATTAAAGAAATGTTTATGTGTCTTAACTGTGCCTCACCACCACCTTGTGTTTCTTGAGTGTCATTTTCTTCACAGCATTCAATTTTGGGGGGTCCATTTGACATCAGCCTGCGGTTTGTTTTCTAATGGTGGCTTCTCCAAGTCAGATCCACTTCCTTGTGGATACATTTCCCCCTGTTTTCTCTTTCATAGCACTTGCATATTCACCACTCCTTCTATGGGGGGAACTGGTGAAAATGCTCATCCTTGGGCCTCAAGAAATTTCCATCAATTCCAAAACTTGTTTCGTAGGGTCACCATCTTAACTCATAGACTTCAGATTTGGACTGGTGTTGCATTGTACAGTATTTATTTTGGCAAATGATTTCTCTTGCTCTTTTCAAGAATTTGTCAACTCGTTTGCCTCTGTTTTCACAACTAGTATTTTGTCACTAGCTACCTCCTATGACTATTTCCTTTGATAACTCAAGGACAATTTAACACAAAGTGCAACTCTACAGAGCTGGGGACTTTTAGGTCGGTGTTGTTAACACAAGGCAGTTTTCATCAGAAGTTGTATTTACTACTTGCTGTCGGTGTTGTCTCCATGACTAGTTGACCAAGTGACTTTTGCAAGGTTAGCTTCTTGCTGGCCCACTGTTGCAGACCTATCAGATTGCACAGAGAGGGACCTTAGATTGCTCCCTCTTCTCAAAGCTTTTTTTTTTTTAAGAAGATGTTGGGGGTAGGAGTTTTATTAATTAATTAATTAATTTTTACTGTGTTGGGTCTTCGTTTCTGACCCAGAAAGCGAAGGCTTTCTCTAGTTGTGGCAAGCGGGGGCCACTCTTCATCGCGGTGTGCGGCCTCTCACTATTGCGGCCTCTCTTGTTGCGGAGCACAGGCTCCAGATGCGCAGGCTCAGTAGTCGTGGCTCACGGGCCTAGTTGCTCCGCGGCATGTGGGATCCTCCCAGACCAGGGCTCGAACCCGTGTCCCCTGCATTAGCAGGCAGATTCTCAACCACTGCGCTACCAGGGAAGCCCTCAACGTTCTTGATAGATACTACTCTCACAAACTAATTTTGGGGGCACTGGGATGTGCTCTGAATTAAGGATTTTTTTGTCTTCTTTCTACTTACTTGAAAGCTAGAATCCTATCCAAAATACACAGGTACCTGTTCTGAAATTCCTGCACTTCCCCCCACCAGGCTGGAAATGAGGTAGGAGGAAAATCCTTTGAATAAGGTGTGGGATGGGAGAGCGAGAAAGGTCATCCTGTAAGTAGATTAAACCTTCTGCAAATATTGCAACTGATGGTTTATAAAAAGGCAAAAAATAAATATGGTTAAAATATTGTTGTCCAAGTTGTTAACCTTCTAAAAATACAGTTGCTACTAAAAATTGAGCACTGTTACACTTAAGGAAAATTGGTACCACTGGTTTCAAAACGAGGTCTTAAGCCATAAATGTAGCTGAACTAAAGATGAACTTTAGTTCACAAATTAATGCTGTTAAAGGAAGGAGTCAGGGGACTTCCCTGGTGGGTAAGTGGGTAAGACTCCACACTCCCAACACAGGGGACCCAGGTTCGATCCCTGGTTGCGGAACTAGATCCCACGTGCATGCCGCAACTAAGACCCGGCACACCCAAAGAAAGAAAGATAGATAGAAAGAAAGAAATCTTTAAAAAAGAAAAAAGAAAAGGAGTAAAGTAGAAAATAGCTTTTAGACATAGTTTCTTTCTAAATCATCTAGTGCGTGCGATCAGATATGGTCACATCCAGAAGTCTGCAATTTTTCTTTGTACAGAAATTGATTTATTCTGGATTTTTTTTTTTAAAAAGCAAACATTGAAAATCCCACAGACTGACCTCTTCTATCAGTCTTTAATGGACCAAGATTTTTTTCTCTCAGTAATCCCTCAAATTTCTTTAAGATATATACCCACACAGCAGAGACACTAGATTGTTTTTGTATAAGACGGCTTCCACCTGAAATGCTGTCATAAGCACTTGGGGTTTACCTTGCACGTGATATTCTTAGAGGTAGTAATGCACGGCCCTATTTTATATGCTCTTGAACTCTTAATTTGACACACAAAATATGCATAGTAATGATGTTAACCATCTCTCAAAAATTACAATTTGTTATAAAATAGTCTTTGGTCATTTGGGCTAAGTAGTGTCATTTGGGTCAGGATTTTTTCAATTCCATTGAACAAACAACTGTGTTTAACCTAAATAGACATTTCTCCAAAGAAGACATACAGATGGCCAATAGGCATGTGAAAAGATGCTCAACATCGCTAATTATTAGAGAAATGAAAATCAAAACTACAATGAGGTACCACCTCACATCAGCCAAAATGACCATCATTAACAAGTCTACAAATAACAAATGGTGGAGAGAGTGTGGAGAAAAGGGAACCCTCCTACACAATTGGTGGGAACCCTCCTACACAATTGGTGGGAATGTAAATTGGTGCAGCCACCATGGAGAACGGTATGGAGCTTCCTCAAAAAACTAAAAATAGAGTTACCATATGGTCCAGTAATCCCACTCCTGGGCATATTATCCAGACAAAACTATAATTCAAAAACATAAATGCACCCCTATGTTCATAGCAGCACTATTCACAATACCAAAGACATGGAAACAACCTAAATGTCCATCAAGAGATGAATGAATAAATAAGATGTGGTACATATGTACAATGGAATACTATTCAGCCATGAAAAAGAATGAAATAATGCCATTTGCAGCAACATGGATGGACCTAGAGATTACCATGCTAAGTGAAGTTGGAAAGAGAAAGACAAATACTGTATGATATCACTTATATGTGGAATCTAAAATATGACACAAATGGACTTATCTATGAAACAGAAACAGACTCCCAGACATAGAGAACAGACTTGTGGTTGTCAAGGGGGGAGGGGGGTGGGGGGAGGGAAGGATTGGGAGTTTGGGACTCATAGACGCAACCTGTTATATATAGAATGGATAAACAGCAAGGTCCTACTGTATAGCACAGGGAACTATATTCAATATCCTATAATAAACCATATGGAAAAGAATATGAAAGAGAATATATAACATATATATAATTGAATCACTTTGCTGTACACCAGAAACCAACACAATATTGTAAATCAAAAAAAAAAATTGTCTTTATGCTACTTGCAAAATTCTGGAGTCTTCTGTTCATATAAGCAACAGAAGACTTTAAAGTTGTCACACTTTGAATTTGTGGTTCTTGTTCACTATGCTTCTGGAGCCCCATTTAGCAAAGTTAGACCCCAAACAGATTTGTTTTTCCTAAGAGAATCAGCCAAAAATCTCAGGCTAGAAAAGTCAAAACTACTATAGACAAACTATCTCAATCCTTCAAAATTTGCAGTGTTGGGACTGTCATTTGTGTTTTTTGTGTGGTGGCTGTGTGAAATTGGGCAGCGAATTTTGCAATCCTAAGTGCCTCCCAAATAAAAAAACAGAAAATAATTTTTTATTGTAAATTAAGACTTGCAGACATGAAGTAGAAACTGTCCTACATATTTTGTAAACAGGTGACATTTTTGCCACTGGAGGGGAAGGGGGAAGGGAGAGTTAGTCTTTAATGAGTACACAGTTTCAGTTTGGGAAGATGAAAACATTCTAGACATGGTCGGTGGTGATGGTTGCACAGCAATGTGAATGTATTTAATGCCACAGAACTGTCCACTTAAAAATGTTAAATTTTATGGGAGTTCCCTGGTGGTCTAGTGGTTAGGACTTGGTGCTTTCACTGCTGTGGCCTGGGTTCAATCCCTGGTCGGGGAACTGAGATCCCTACAAGATAAAATTTTTAAAAAAAGATAAATTTTATGTTGTGTATATTTCACCACAATTTCAAAAAAGGCCTTCTGTGTCCTGGCTTCACTGCCAGCTCAGCCCCTTAGCCCTCAGGTCACCTCCCAGCGGCATCAGGGAGCTGTACTTCTGACCACACCCCTCCTACCCCTGCCTCTACTTGCTTCTGCGTCGCTGCGCTCGGCTTCTTGTCTGCAGTGCCTTCCTCTTCCTCTTCACCTGGTCCCACCCCGGCCCTCCCCGCCCTGCCCTCCCCGCCCTGCCCCATCTTTCTGAATTAGGAAGAGGACAGTCGGGAATCACAGCCTCATGAAAATCAGCTTTGGGAATCCATTCGTGATCTAGGTTCCACCCCCGCCCCGCCCTTTTTTTCTTTTTGCGGTACGCGGGCCTCTCACTGCTGTGGCCTCTCCCGTTGCGGAGCACAGGCTCCGGACGTGCAGGCTCAGCGGCCGTGGCTCACGGGCCCAGCCGCTGCGCGGCACGCGGGACCCTCCCGGACCGGGGCACGAACCGTGTCCCCCGCATCGGCAGGTGGACTCTCAACCACTGCGCCACCAGGGAAGTCCCGCCCCGCCCTTTTTATCTGCAGTTAAGTATTCAGTAAGTCAGAATGTGCCTGGGCAGGTTCTGGGGCCCCTGGAATTCTTGGCATTCACCTTGGACCTGTGTGGCCCTAGCAGTTCTGATGCAAACTTCCCCCTGGTTCCAAAGCCTCACGCCCTGCCTGCCTACTCCCCTCCACAGCACTTCCAGCGCAGAGGGGGCGAGGCTCCAGTCTGTCCAGGCGTCAGGGTCCTGGGAAGTCCTGAAGGATGTTATGAACTGAATGTTCGGGTTTTCCTAAAATTCTCATGTTGAACACCGCCCCCTACCCCCCTACCCCACCAGCCATGTGCTGGTATTAGGAGGTGGAGCCTTTGGAAGGTAATTAAAGATTAGCTGAGGTCATGAGGGCTAGTGCCCTTGTAAGAGTCCCCACAGAGCTTGATTCCTCTCTGCCCTCAGGCATGTGAGGCTACGAGAAGTCAGCCGTCTGCCACCCAGAAGAGGGTCTCACCAGAACCCAGCCATGCTGGCACTTGATCTCAGACTCCCAGCCCCCAGCATGGTGAGAAATAAATTTATATTATTTATAAGCCATCCAGTCTATGGTACTTTGTTATAGCAGCCCAAACAGATTAAAACAACAGAAAACCATGCCATTTTGGGATACAGAGTTTAAAGAATGTAGAGTCATGAAGCGTGAAATTTGGCGCTAAGCCAGGCCCATCTCTTCTCCTAGATTCTGGCAAAATTAGACACTGCTGACCCCTGGTTTTGAAGGGACCAGCATCCAGCAAGACTGGGCTGTCATCACCCATCAGTCACTGCGGCCAGAAGCACAGGTTGGTAACACTCAGTCCTTAGGCTTTGAGGTATTAAAAGCAGAAGCAAAACTCATCTTGACTGAAAAGATCCGAGGAGGGAGAAAAAAGGAGAGCGCTCTCTCTAGGTGAACGTGACTTCAGTTCTTCAACTTATGGCTCCTGCAGCCCATGTGTGGGCAGCTTACCTGGAGGAGCTGTGTTCTGTCTCTTCTTAGCCCGTGGGAGGCGCCACCTGGTCCCGGGGCAGCACTGTGCAGAGGGTTGGCCCCTACCCTCCCTGATGGGCTCTTTGTAGACTGAAGCGGTGGCTCCCGTGGTGGGGCCTTATTAGACTGTGCCTGGGGCAAGGCCCACCCTTGAGAGGGCCTGTGGAGAAATGATGGCTTCGAGACTTTTCTTTCTTAATAACTTCTGTGACTATATAAACAACAGTCACTCATTGTAGGCAATTTGAAAAACAGAGATAATTTGCGACACAAAACGACTCATATTACCACCTAGAGATAGTGAGCATTTTAATTTTACTTTTTATTGTTTAAACTTCTTATTTTAGTTCACACTTACAGAAAGTTGCATATAAAGAGCATCCAGCGGGGTGGAGTCACGATAGCGTACTAGGAGGACGCAGAATTCGAGTCTCCTCACAACTAGGGCACCTACCAGGCACTGGTGGGGGACCACGCACACCGAAGGGGACGGGAGGAGCCCCCAGCGACCGGGTAGGACGTGGGGCCTGGGGGGAGTGAAGGAGGAGGAGAAGTGGAGGCGGGATGGGACTGGCGCCCCTGAGGGGCGGCTGGGGGAGGGGAAGGGATCCCACACCCGAAGGGGTAAACTGGGGGACCACTGGGCGGGCAGAGGATCAAAGGGGAGCGTGGCCAGGTTTCCCCCTGCCCACTTGGGCCTCCAGGAGCTTGTTGAGATCCTGGGCCTGATCCTCTGCCCACCGAGGCCCCCCTCCAGCCGCGTCGGTCCTGAGGGAGTGGGAGGGAGGGAAGGGGGAGCAAAAGTAAAGGCCGGACCTCTGGGACCAGCACCCCTGAGGGGTGGCTGGGGGGAGGGGAGGAGTTCCTACACCCAGAGGGACCCACCCATGGTTAGGGGTCCAGTGGCGAGGGGGGAGACCCTGGGGGAGACGGCAGGGGAGGGGCACGAAGGAACAGAAGGGAATGGGGCCAGTGCTTTCCCTGTCCACTTAGGCACCGGAAGCCGGTTGGGCTCCCGGGCCTAATCCTCTGCCCTCGGAGCCTCCCTCCTGCTGTGCAGAGCCCAAGCCCCGCCCCTACACCTCCACCTCCACTCTGCACTCAGAGACCCCGTCCAAGGAGCTGGGCCTAAACCCCACCCACACACCCTCACTCAGGGCCTTACCTCCAAACTCCAGAACTCCACACCCCAGAGGCCCTTCTTTCCCAGTGCTGCTGCTCCCCTTCTGCACAGGTCCTAAGCAAAGGGGGCAAACGTCACCCCCTCACCCGCCTAGGTCCCACCCCACCCTAAACCCCACCCCTGCCTAAGTTCCACCCCCACCTAAACTCCACCCCCATATCCAAGACATTTTTCTTTTCTTTTCTTTTCTTTTTTCCTCTTTTAGATTGGGGTTCTGTTTTACCTTGTTGATTCTTTTATATTTTTATTTTTCCTAATAAATCTTTTATTTTTCTAATTTTATTTTATTCTTTATGCTTTGTTAGTGATCTCTCCTTTTGGCTTGTTCCCCCCGCCCCTTTTTTTTTCCTTTTTTCTGTTGTGGTTTTATTGTACCTTGTTGCAGTTATTTCAATTATAGTTTTATTTTTCCTAATATATTTTTAATCTTTCTAATATTATTTTATTTTTTATTCTTTGATATTGTACTACTCTATTTTTTCTTTCTTTCTTCCTTTTTTTTTTTACCACACCACAAAGCTTGCGGGATCTTGGTTCCCAGGCTGGAGGTCAGGTCTGAGCTCCTGTGGTGGGAGCTCTGAGTCCAAACCGCTAGACTAACAGAGAACCTCAGACTCCAGGGAATATCAATCAGAGTGAGGCCTCCCAGAGGTCCTCATCTCAGCACCAAGACGCAGCACTATCCCACTGCCTGCAAACTCCAGTGCTGGACCTCTCAGGCCAAACAACCAGTAAGACAGGAATACAGCACCACCCATCAAAAAAAAAAAAAAAAATCTGTTACAGGTGAAGGAGTAAGGTAAAAACCTACAAGACCAAATAAATGAAGATGAAATAGGCAACCTACCTGAAAAAGAATTCAGAGTAATGATAGTAAAGATGATCCAAAATCTCAGAAACAGAATGGAGAAAATATAAGAAACATTTCACAAGGATCAAGAAGAACTAAAGAGCAAACAAACAGTGATGAACAACACAATTAGTGAAATTAAAAATACTCTGGAAGGAATCAACAGCACAATAACTGAGGCAGAAGAACGGATAAGTGGGCTGGAAGGTAAAATGTTGGAAATAACTGCCAAGGAGTAGAATAAAGAAAAAAGAATGATGAGAATTGAGGACAGTCTCACAGACCTCTGGGACAACCTTAAATGCACCAACGTTTGAATTATAGGGGTCCCAGAAGAAGAAGAGAAAAAGAAAGGGTCTGAGAAAGTATTTGAAGATTATAGTCGAAAACTTCCCTAACATGGGAAAGGAAATAGTCGATCAAGTCCAGGGACCACAGAGAGTACCATACAGGGTAAACCCAAAGAGAAACACTCCGAGACACATATTAATCAAACTATCAAAAATTAAATACAGGGCTTCCCTGGTGGTGCAGTGGTTGAGAATCTGCCTGCTAATGCAGGGGACACGGGTTTGAGCCCTGGTCTGGGAGGATCCCACATGCCGTGGAGCAACTAGGCCTGTGAGCCACGACTACTGAGCCTGCGTGTCTGGAGCCTGTGCTCCACAACAAGAAAGGCTGCGATAGTGAGAGGCCCGCACACCGTGATGAAGAGTGGCCCCCGCTTGCCACAACTAGAGAAAGCCCTCGCACAGAAACGAAGACCCAACACAGCAAAAATAAATAAATTAATTAATAAAACTCCTACCCCCGATAACAGCAACAACAATAAATAAAGAGGACAAAAAGGAAAAAACCTTTGGAGCATTGTGATTAAAAAAAAATTAAATACAAAGAAAAATATTGAAAGCAACAAGGGAAAAGCAACAGATAACATACAAGGGAATCCCCGTAAGGTTAACAGCTGATCTTTCAGCAGAAACTTTGCAAGCCAGAAGGGAGTGGCAGGACATATTTAAAGTGATGAAAGGGAAAGACCTACAACCAAGGTTACTCTACCCAGCAAGGATCTCATTCAGATTCTACAGAGAAATTAAAACCTTTACAGAAAAGCAAAAGTTAAAAGAATTCAGCACCATCAAACCAGCTTTACAACAAATGCTAAAGGAACTCCTCTAGGCAGGAGACACAAGAGAAGGAAAAGACCTACATTAACAAACCCAAAACAATTAAGAAACTGGTAATAGGAACATACATATCAATAATTACCTTAAATGTAAATGGATTAAATGCTCCAACCAAAAGACATAGACTGGCTGAATGGATACAAAAACAGGACCCATATATATGCTGTCTACAAGAGACCCACTTCAGATCCACACACACAGACTGAAAGTGAGGGGATGGAAAAAGATATTCCATGCAAATGGAAATCAAAAGAAAGCTGGAGTAGCAATTCTCATATCAGACAAAATAGACTTTAAAATAAAGACTATTACAAAAGACAAAGAAGGACATTACATAATGATCAAGGGATCAATCCAAGAAGAAGATATAACAATTGTAAATATTTATGCACCCAACATAGGAGCACCTCAATACATAAGGCAAATGCTAACAGCCATAAAAGGGGAAATCGACAGTAACACAATCACAGTAGGGGATTTTAAAAGCCCAATTTCACCAATGGACAGATCATCCAAATGGAAAATAAATAAGGAAACACAAGTTTTAAATGACACATTAAACAAGATGGACTTAATTGATATTTATGGGACATTCCATCCAAAAACAACAGAATACACTTTCTTCTCAAGTGCTCATGGAACATTCTCTAGGATATACCATATCTTGGGTCACAAATCAAGCCTTGGTAAATTTAAGAAAATTGAAATCATCTCAAGTATCTTTTCTGACCACAACGCTATGAGACTAGATATCAATTACAGGAAAAAAAAACTGTAAAAAATACAAACTCATGGAGGCTAAACAATACACTACTAAATAACCAAGAGATCACTGAAGAAATCAAAGAGGAAATCAAAAATTACCTAGAAACAAATGACAATGAAAACACAATGACCCTAAACCTATGGGTTGCAGCAAAAGCAGTTCTAAGAGGGAAGTTTATAGCAATACAATCCTACCTCAAGAAACAAGAAAAATCTGAAATAAACAACCTAACCTTACACCTAAAGCAATTAGAGAAAGAAGAACAAAAAAAAAAACCCCAAAGTTAGCTGAAGGAAAGAAATCATAAAGATCAGATCAGAAATAAATGAAAAAGAAATGAAAGAAACAATAGCAAAGATCAATAAAACTAAAAGCTGGTTCTTTGAGAAGGTAAACAAAATTGGTAAACCATTAGCTAGACTCATCAAGAAAAAAGGATAAGACTCACATCATCAGAATTAGAAATGAAAAAGAAGTAACAACTGACACTGCAGAAATACAAAGGCTCGTGAGAGATTATTACAAGCAACTATATGCCAATAAAATGGACAACCTGGAAGAAATGGACAAATCCGTAGAAAAGTACAACCTTCCGAGACTGAACCAGGAAGAAATAGAAAATGTAAACAGACAAATCACAAGCACTGAAACTGAAACTGTGATTAAAAATCTTCCAACAAACAAAAGCCCAGGACCAGATGGCTTCACAGGCGAATTCTATCAAACATTTAGAGAAGAGCTAACACCGATCCTTCTCAAACGCTTCCAAAATATAGCAGAGGGAGGAACACTCCCAAACTCATTCTATGAGGCCACCATCACCCTGATACCAAAACCAGACAAAGATGTCACAAAAAAAGAAAACTATAGGCCAATATCTCTGATGAACATAGATGCAAAAATCCTCAACAAAATACTAGCAAACAGAATCCAACAGGACATTAAAAGGATCAGACACCATGATCAAATGGGGTTTATCCCAGGAATGCAAGGATTCTTCAATATACGCAAATCGATCAATGTGATACACCACATTAACAAATTGAAGGATAGAAACCATATGATAATCTCAATAGATACAGAAAAAACTTTTGACAAAATTCAACACCATTTATGATAAAAACTCTCCGGAAAGTAGGCATAAAGGGAACTTACCTCAATATAATAAAGGCCATATATGACAAACCCACAGCCAACATCATTCTCAATGGTGAAAAACTGAAACCATTTCCTCTAAGATCAGGAACAAGACAAAGTTACCCACTCTCACCATTATTATTCAACATAGTTTTGGAAGTTTTAGCCATGGCAATCAGACAAGAAAAAGAAATAAAAAGAATCCAAATTGGAAAAGAAGAAGTAGAACTGTCACTGTTTGCAGATGACATGATACTATACATAGAGAATCCTAAAGATGCTACCAGAAAACTACTAGAGTTAATCAATGAACTTGGTAGAGTAGCAGGATACAAATCTAATGCACAGAAACCTCTTGCATTCCTATACACTAATGATGAAAAATCTGAAAGAGAAATTAAGGAAACACTCCCATTTACCACTGCAACAAAAAGAATAAAATACCTAGGAATAAACCTACCTAAGGAGACAAAAGATCTGTGCGCAGAAAACTATAAGACACTGATGAAAGAAATTAAAGATGATACAAACAGATGGAGAGATATACTATGTTCTTGGATTGGAAGAATCAACTTCGTGAAAATGACTATACTACCCAAAGCAATCTACAGATTCAGTGCAATTCCTATCAAACTACCAATGGCAGTTTTCTCAGAACTAGAGCAAAAAATTGCACAATATTTATGGAAACACAAAAGACCCCGAATAGCCGAAGCAATCTTGAGAAAGAAAAACGGAGCTGGAGGAATCAAGCTCCTGGACTTCAGACTATACTACAAAGCTACAGTAATCAAGACAGTATGGTACTGGCACAAAAACAGAAATATAGATCAAAGGAACAGGATAGAAAGCCCAGAGATATGGTCACCTTATCTTTGATAAAGGAGGCAAGAGTATACAATGGAGAAAAGACAGCCTCTTCAATAAGTGGTACTGGGAAAACTGGACAGCTACATGTAAAAGAATGAAATTAGAACACTCCCGAACACCATACACAAAAATAAACTCAAAATTGATTAAAGACCTAAATGTAAGGCCAGACACTATTAAACTCTTAGAGGAAAACATAGGCAGAACACTCCATGACATACATCACAGCAAGATCCCTTTTGACCCACCTCCTAGAGAAATGGAAATAAAAACAAAAATAAACAAATGGGACCTAATGAAACTTAAAAGCTTTTGCACAGCAAGGGAAACCATAAAAAAGATGAAAAGACAACCCTCAGAATGGGAGAAAACATTTGCAAACGAAGCAACTGACAAAGGGTTAATCTCCAAAATATAGAAGCAGCTCATGCAGCTCAATATCAAAAAAACAAACAACCCAATCAAAAAATGGGCAGATTGCCAACATGTGCCAACAAACACATGAAAAGATGCTCAGCATCACCAATCATTAGAGAAATGCAAATCAAAACTACAATGAGGTATCACCTCACACCAGTCAGAAAGGCCATCATCAAAAAAATCCACAAACAGGGCTTCCCTGGTGGCGCAGTGGTTAGGAGTCCGCCTGCCGATGCAGGGGACACGGGTTCATGCCCCGGTCTGGGAAGATCCCACATGCCACGGAGCAGCTAGGCCTGTGAGCCATGGCCGCTGAGCCTACACGTCCAGAGCCTGTGCTCCACTATGGGAGAGGCCACAACAGTGAGTGGCCCGCGTACCTAAAAAAAAAAAAAAAAAAGCACAAACAATAAATGCTGGAGAGGGTGTGGGGAAAAGGGAACCCTCTTGCACTGTTGGTGGGAATGTAAATTGGTACAGCCATTATGGAGAACAGTATGGAGGTTCTTTAAAAGACTAAAAATAGAACTACCATATGACCCAGCAATCCCACTACTGGGCATATACCCTGAGAAAACCATAATTCAAAAAGAGTCATGTACCACAATGTTCATTGCAGCTCTATTTACAATAGCCAGGACATGGAAGCAACCTAAGTGTCCATCAACAGATGAATGGATAAAGATGTGGCACATATATACAATGGAATATTACTCAGCCATAAAAGAAACGAAATTGAATTATTTGTAGTGAGCTGGATGGACCTAGAGTCTGTCATACAGGGTGAAGAAAGTCAGAAAGAGAAAAACAAATACCATATGCTAACACACTTATATGCAATCTAAAAAAAAAAAATGGTTCTGATGAACCTAGGTGCAGGACAGGAATAAAGACGAAGACGTAGAGAATGGACTTGAGGACACGGGGAGGGGGAAGGGTAAGCTGGGACGAAGTACGAGAGTAGCATTGACATATATACACTACCAAACGTAAAATAGCTAGCTAGTGGGAAGCAGCTGCATGGCACAGGGAGATCAGCTCGGTGTTTTGCTACCACCTACAGGGGTGGGATAAGGAGGTGGGAGGGAGACGCAAGAGGGAGGGGATACGGGGATATATGTATACATATAGCTGATTTACTTTGTTATACAGCAGAAACTAACACAACACTGTAAAGCAATTATACTCCAATAAAGATGTTAAAAAAAAAAGAGTATCCACATACGCTTTACGCAAATTCACCTGCTGTAAACATTTCCCCCATTTGCTTTAATAATTGAGTTCTCTCTCCCTACCAATCATCTATCTATCATCTATCTTCCATCTATCTCTATTGTTTACCTGTCTATCCATCATCTATCTTCCATCCATTTGTCTAATCTACTTGTTTATCTATCTATCATCTATCTGTCTTCCATCTTCCATCTGCCTGTCTACTTATCTACCTATCATCTATCTATCTATCTATCTATCATCTATCTATCATCTACCTATCTATCTATCTATCATCTATTCACCTCTCCATCATTTATTTCTAATTTAATTATGAAATTGACATTTTGCTGTATTCAGGTGGGCCTGCCACTCCTTTGTACAGAATTCATCACTGTGATTGTATGAAAGAAGGGGCCTGGCCATAGTGTCACTGCTGTAACCAAGGCCTTAGAATGGCAGCCGACACAGGCCCAGATGTCTGCAGAAATGCCAGCTCCGTCTCTACAGCGGGGTGCACACCACTGTAACCTTGTAAAGTAAGTGCATTAGGCTGTGAAAGTAAAGGTGGGGTGAGAGGAAATGCAGGAGCTGTAACTAAAATGCAGTTTAGACAGATCTGGGGATCACGAAGCAGGAGGAAAGGCACAGCTCTGGTCTCCCCAGAGGCTCGGAAGGAGCGTTTTCATTGTTGAAGGAAACGATGTTTTAAAACCTGTATCAAATGCTAAAACCAAATGGCTGACAGTTGTGTCTAAAAGACAAGCTATACTGAGAAATTTTGAGAAATATTGGAGTGCTCTAGGAATGGAATCCTGCAGACGTGGACATGTTTAGCTCCTTTCATGCGTTCTTCCTTTTCAGTTTCTGCAATGACTTCTTGAGTACGATTTTCATTTCAGATTCTTTTCACTTTGCTCATTTTCTATATTATCAGATACTCATTGAATGAGTCATTTTATTTTTTTATTTTTAATTTTTTTGAATGAGTCATTTTAATGACAGTTATATTTTAAACATTGCTCACATAGGCTGTAGTTATAATAGAAATAATCAGTAAGCAGGACTTAAGAGTGAATGAGATGCTCTTACAGTTGACAGCATCGTCATAGGAACCAGTGTAACCTTGCCTGGCTACCTGGCTTTTTGGTCATAAGATCTGAAATAAGGACATTCTCTCTGAACATGTTGTGAACTTTTAAATCCACTTCGACGTAGTTTCAGTTCCACCTCAGTCGACGTTCTGAAAGGTTAACAGGTCCAAGCGTTTCCAAAAGCCCTGAAATCTGCCTACAAAGTTAGAAGGTAAGGACACGTCTGTCCAGTAGCCACAGAGATACTGGAGGCCCCAGAGCCCTTACAAAGGCGGGAATCACAGAGTTTGGCACTACAGGCAGAAAAGAATCCAGGGTGACACAAAGCCCAGGCCAGGAGCCTGGAGGGGGTTGGGCTGGAGAAGCTGATTTGGGGGCCTCAACAGATCAGTCACAGCCGGCCCCAGGGACAGGGTCCATTCCTGGGGGGAAGGAGCCCAGAGGGAGGGCAGGCGGCCAGGGCTGTTCTGGAGAAGATCCAGGGAGAGCCCAGGAGGAGAGGAGGAGCTCTCGGGGGAAGGAGCCAACTTCACCACCTGGGAAACCCGGGAAGCAGAGAAAAGATGACATTGCCCGGGAGGATGGGGAGGGAGACCTGGGCCTCACCGTGGATTCCTCATCCTCGACCACATCCTTCTACATAATATCCAATCTACAACACGTCCAATACGTAACCCCTACTTCGCCTTCCTTGCAACCTCTTCTTGCACGGAGGACCAGCCACAGGGAGGGGCGGAAAGCAGGGAGTTTGGACATGCTAACATGGAAACGCTCTCCAGAGCTCAGAATTTAATCTGGGTTTTACTGAAAACCCTTTGCTGGGACAACTAACAAATCCTGACTTGTCATCATTTGGGGTCCAGTTTTCAGGGGCTCATCTCCCACTACCCGTCTCCTTTCATTGTGTTGTGTGGTTTTGTTTCTCTTTTCATAACCCGGGGACAGGAGAGAGGTTTATTCTATCACACCGGGTGAAGCAATGCTTTACTGTCCTGTTTCCTATGTGGGGCGCTGACAGTTGTCTCTGGACCGGAATTCCTTCTCCCAGCCATGTATTTATAGGCGGTATTTGATGCCCAGGTGGACTTTGGCCCTGGCAGCCTGAACCTGGCTCTCCCTACCTTTGTCAGCCTGGAAACCTCTTCTTCCGCAGCGATTTTATTAGCATTTAATGATTTACAAAGTGCTTGCTTAATGCAACAAGTCAAGTAGTACAGAGATATCTCATGGGAAAGCTTAGAGCCTCTCTCTCATCACCAACCCTCCTCCTCTCTAATCTCCCTCTTCTGTGGAGGAAGAAAAAATGTGTATTTCATTTCCCCATCACTTTATTTATTCAGTTTTTATGTGTGTTCATTCTTTTGACTAATATTAATTGAGTACCTACTGCGGAGGTAGGCTTGGTCCAAGGCGCTGGGTACAAACTTGAGTAAGGTGTAGGGGGCTCCAGACTACAAGGGGATGATGTCATGATGGCGGGAGACACAAAGGAAATAAGAAAATATGGGAACAGATAAGATAATTCCAGATCGAGGCAATTGCGGAAGGGATAAACAGGATGCTGTAATAGAGACGAACAGAAGGTGGGGAGCTGTTTAAATGGGGTGCACAGAGCTGGTACCTTCTGCACCGGGACAGAAAGGATGAGAAAAAGTTAGCCCTGGGAGGACCATGGGGGAAGAGCTTTCCAGGCAGAGATAACCCAAGTGCAAAAGCCCTGAGGCAGGAAGGAAGCAGAAAAGAGCGGTGTGTCTGGGGAGCAAAGTTTGGGGGCAGGGAGGTGGTGGCAGCTGGTCATAGGCAGGAGTTTAGATCATATGCTGAGTACAAGAGTCTGTGGGACTTCCCCGGTGGTCCAGTGGTTAAGAATCCACACTTCCACTGCAGGAAGCATGGGTTCGATCCCTGGTTGATGAACTAAGATCCCGCATGCTGTGCAGCCAAAAAAAAAGACACTGTGTGTGTGTGTGTGTGTGTGTGTGTGTGTGTGTGTTTTGAGGGGGTAAGGAAACAGGAAGTTTCATCCATCAGCCCAGTGACAGGTGACAGCGGAGGCCGTGGGGATGGAGATTAACAGTGAGTTTGACGGCAACACCGATCACGAGGACTTGGTTATGGATTAGCTGTTACGGAGAAGAGGAATCAAGATCTTCCGCTGGGTCTGGGCTCAAGCTCACCACTCGCTGGGTAGATAGCGATATCCTTTATAGCGCTGGGGGAATCTGAGGAAAATGAGCTTTGGGGGAAAATATCCCACAAAAAAGTCTGTGGGGAAGGTTAAGTGTGCAGTGCCGGGCAGATGTCTGGTAGGAAGCTGGTACCTGAGTGTGGAGCTCGGGGCAGCAGCAGGACGGGAGACGTGGGCCGCGTGCCCGGGGAGCAGGCTGAGTCTCCTAGGGAGGTGGTGGGATGCACAGGGGGAGGGGCCGGATCACCCAGGAGAGGAGAGAAGCTGGCAGGTGAGCAGAAAGAGGGGGAAAACCATGGGGCAGGGTGGTCACCGCAGTGGGGGAGCAGCGTGTCTCAGGAAGGAGGTTATGCTCAGCTATGTCACTTGCTGCTGGCTGGAGGGGCAAGAGGATCACTGGAAAATATCCCTTTCTTCTTTTTCTTTTAGGGGCCTGTGCTGTGCGGCATGTGGTCTCTTAGTTCCCTGACCAGGGATCGAAACTGCGCCCCTTGCAGTGGAAGCGCGGAGTCTTAACCACCGGACCACCAGGGGAGTCCCGAACTATCCCTTTCTTCTGGCAACACGGGGATCATCGGTGACCTTATCGAGAGCAGGTTCTCTGGAGTGGTGGGGAGAGGGAATGTCATGGGAGGAAAGCAGACAGGTGGGCAGGAAGCAAAACATGCAGAATAGAACATGCATAAAACTTTCTGATAGAAGTTTATTTATTTACGTCTATTTTTCTCCATGAAGGAGCGAAGAGAATGGAGGGAGATGTGACTCAAAGGAGAGTGTTTGTTTTTAAAGGTGGGAGGTACCTGAGCGTGTGGTTTGCTAATGGGAATGATCCAGTCGTGCTGGGCATGATGTGGAAAACCACAGAAGAGAAACCCACTGGAAGAGAGAGGGTGTGAGCCCCAGAGCACAGACGGAAGGTTGGGCTTTGAATGGGTGGATCATGGAGTCAATCTTGTCTCTTTTGCTTAAACTTCATCCAGCCCCTAGGGTAGCAGGTGGCACCTAGTAGGTGCTCAATAAAATCTGCGTTGGGTGAATGAATGTGAGTACCGAGGCAGACAGGTTTCTAGATGGGGAGGGGAGGGGAGGGGGCCTTTCTTCCTCTGTTGGTTTGGGGAAAGCTGGGGTGGGGATGGCAGGGGGCTGAGAGAGTTGAATAGGAGCAGCGGTGTAGGAGAATCTTGCTTCACAGTGGAGGCGCCATGAGGATTTATTTCGCGTTCAGCTGACAACATTAAATGAATGATGCCCACCTTGCCCCCACCGCATTGCCACTCCACCTTTGTCATCATTTAGGTTCCCAGATATACTTGTATGTGTTTCTTTGCAGTGTTCTCACGTCTATTTTGGGTCCTGGATGACACCACACTCTTTTGATGACAGTGGCTTTATCCCTTTTCTAGTTTTTAGTATATTGCAAGGACCGCCTCCCTTCCTCATTTCTCTCTCACTTCTTCACTTTCAACCACATTTAGTCTGTCATTTGGACATAAACAGCCCTTTTTTTCCTCATTAAAAAGAAAACGAAAAACCCTGAGAGCAATCATGGTGATTCTGTTTGTTTTGCATTTCTATCAATTTATTTGGGACATTACATTTATGTCTTTTAGGAAAACTTTTTCCTTATTAAAAATACAGGCTTCGTAACTTTTTAAAAATTGGGGTATAACTTACAGTTAGGTGCAAAATCTTAGGTTTCTAGGCAGTGTAACCACCACCCAGACTGAGGTGGGGCTACTTCTAGAATCCCAGGTGGGGACTCCCTCGTGTCCCCTCCCTGCCATCCCCCATCCAGAGGGAACACATATTAGGACTTCTATGATCATAGACTGACTTTGTCTGAGTTTGAACTTCATATAGATGGAATCAGAATGCACTCCTTCATATGTGACATCTTTCATTCCGTATTACATTTGTGGAGCTCATCCGATGCTCACTGAAGCCTAGTGCTTGTGAGGAGTGAGGACACTGCCTCCTACCGCCGGTCCATCCTCAGGCAGCCGTCTACCCACGAGGACAATTGTCACTAGCCCCACACCGCCACTCCCCCACGGTCATGCACGCCTGCCCCTTGCCCTTCAGTTTGGCCGATTCTAATACGAATAGGTTTTGATTTCCCTGTTCTGACAAAGGCCCGACTTGGATGCCACCAAGACTGACCATGGGCCAGTGAGGTCTGCGAGAGTGCGGTCATCTGGGCAGCAGGGACCGGCAAGGCAGGCGGTGAGGGGACAGACGAAAGGACAGGTGTCCGTACCCTGGAGGACAAGCTCCATGGCGGCCCATCGCTGAGTCTCCTGCAGCAGCCAGCACGGGCCGTGGCCTGGCGCAGGCTCCCCGGGGCCGCTGGGCTGAGGGACCCGTGGGGCGCTCAGTGGGGAGGGGAGAAGCTGCTCGGACAGGTAGGCAGCTGCCTTCATCCTTGGGGAAGGGAAGGGAAGGGGAGAAACCTGGGCCGAGCTCTCCTTAGGAGCCCCCCGTGCAGGGCCAGCCGACTGGCCATGGAGTATTTTTACCCCATTACACAGAGGAGAAGAGAAAGGCTCCCGGAGGGACCACGCTGGACCAGGACCACGCAGGGACACGTGGCTGTGGGATGTACTTCGGCCTCAGAAAGCGTGGCCTCCCATGCTCTTGCTGTCCCCCTCCAGGCCCGAGGAATGTGGTGACTGAGTCTTCCAGCCCCAAGTGGGACCCTGGCTTGCAGCCCTGGGGCAGGAGCCTCGGGGAGCAGACACGGACCACAGTGCTGGGACCACAGAGGAGTCGGGCCTGGCTCAGCTGTGTCTGTCCCAGGGCCTTCTGCACTGCTTCCTGCCTGGGACTTATGGCTTATTTGCTTGGTTACAGCCGGTGGTCCCACCTCAGGATGTCCTGTGGGACCTCAGGTACCACATATATGACAAAGATCAGGCCTGGCACACAACTGTGCCTGAGCACACAGAACTAACCATGGTCCTGACCCACAAGGAACACAAACACACACACACACACACACACACACAGAGAGAGACTGAGCACACAGAACTAACCATGGTCCTGACCCACAAGGAACACAAACACACACACACACACAGAGTGACTTAGCAAAAAGGAAACACATTCGGGTTCCCCAGACACACCCAAATACCTCAGCTCTGAAGAAGACCAGAGGATGTTGACACTTCCCAAGGGTGGTTTCTGGGAAGAAACTCATCATCAAATCTCCTCCTTTGGTTTTGGTTTCTGGGCTCCAACAGCAGCCCCTCCTCCCCGTCTCCCCACTCCATTCCTTGAAGTGACCCAAAAATCCACAAAGTATATGCCCTGTGGGCAAAGGGTGCAACCCCAGTGGACAGGTGGGCTTACACTGGGAGAAGGGCCCCCACCCCGTGCTGTCAGAGGGCAGGCTCCTGGCAGACGTGCTTCCATCACCCCAGGGCCCCCATTCCCAAGGGCCCATCTCCCCAGGCCCTGGTCTCAGAGTTTCGCCTATGACACAGGGACCCTGATGTGCTTGGGACATGACACAGCCTGGGGACTTCCGAGAGCCGGGCTGGGCACAGGCAGCCTCTCCTCCATCCCTCTCTAGGGAGCAAAGGGCACCCTCAGGAGGGCAGAGCTGGGACCTTGCACAGAGCAGCCTGGCCAGGACTCCAGAAACTTCAGGATCATTCACTCCAGTCCCTGAGGCACTCAGGCTGAGCAGCCCCGCCCCCTTCCCCAGGGTCCTTTGGCCCTGTCTGTCTCTCTGACCCCAGTCTGGTCTCCCCCGGGGCATCCAGCCCTGTTCCCAGTTTTCCTGATGGAGGAACGGGGGAACGGGGCATATCCCAGCACAGTCTGCACCTGCTCAGGGGGCCACTCTCCCCACACGCACCCTCCCTCACTGGTGGACCTAGGTCCTGCCTTCCCTTCTGGGATCTTCCCACACTTTGGTGGAGAACTCCAGCAGGGTGTAGGAATTTCCCCACATTTTTACTCTACGTGACAGAGGCAGACATAGGGGAGGGGCTGTCATTTCCCAGAAAAGACAGGACCTCTTTTCTTCTTTCTTCTTACCTGATGGACTGAGGTGAGCTGCACACTTTCATCTCATCATCACATCAGCACGGGGCTTCCTGCACCAGAGACCTCCCTCAGAAATCTACGGGGGCACAGGGGAACCAGAAGAACTTAGTGAGTTGAGTGACGAGGAGACTTTGTAGCGGTGCGAGAGGAGAGCTTGGTCTGGATCAGGACCACATTCTCCCTCCCTGGAAGGCAAGAGTTGGGGGATGGTTTTGGGGAGATTCTCAGGGATCCCAGCCGGGTCTCTGTTACCCCGGTCCTCGTAGAGACCCTGTCTCCTGCTCAGGAGGACTGGAGGCTGCTGGGTGTGAAGACCGTGACCTGGGAAGTGTGGGCACTGCTCAGGACACCCCACACCCCAGGGCCGTTCTCACCCAGAAACCACCTGTCACAAAAATGGGGGCTGAGCCACCACCTGGGGGACAGTGTCTGTTCTCCAGGGGACCAGGTCTAGAGGGCAGAGGTGACAGAGGGGCCCCAGCCCAGGGTGAGGGCGGGGTGGAGGGCACCCTCCATGAGGAGGGGCACCCACCCGAGAAGGAGGGGACACTGTGCTGAGTTTCCTCCCTGAGGATGTAGGTCAGCAGCCTGGTTCCCGTGCAGGTGGCCAGGCTGGGCTTCGGGGCAGGGCGGGCTGGTAGCCAGCTCCCCTGGGAGGAGCGCTGGGCCAGGACAGGGGCTCTAAGAGGAGCCGGATGGGGAGTCAGTGGGACAGGGGGCAGCCCCTCGGGGACAAACAGGGCCAGCTAGGACCAGGGTCCCACTTGGGGCTGGAAGACACAGTCACCACATTCCTCGGGCCTGGAGGGGGACAGCAAGAGCATGGGCGGCCACGCTTTCTGAGGCCGAAGTACGTCCCACAGCCATGTGTCCCTGCGTGGTCCTGGTCCAGCCTGGTCCCTCCGGGAGCCTTTCTCTTCTCCTCTGTGTAATGGGGTGAAAATACTCCATGGCCAGTCGGCTGGCCCTGCACGGGGGGCTCCTAAGGAGAGCTCGGCCCAGGTTTCTCCCCTTCCCTTCCCTTCCCCAAGGATGAAGGCGGCTGCCTGCCTGTCCGAGCAACTTCTCCCCTCCCCACTGAGCGCCCCACGGGTCCCTCAGCCCAGCGGGCCCCAGGGAGCCTGCGCCAGGCCACAGCCCGTGCAGGAGACTCAGCGATGGGCCGCCATGGAGCTTGTCCTCCAGGGTACGGACACCTGTCCTTTCATCTGTCCCCTCACCGCCCGCCTTGCTGGTCCCTGCTGCCCAGATGACCGCACTCTCGCAGACCTCACTGGCCCATGGTCAGTCCTGGTGGCATCCAAGTCGGGCCTTTGTCAGAACAGGGAAAAAGAAACTTAAACTTCTCTGTGAACGTATGACGTTTGGGCGGAGAAGTTCACGGTGTCATGAGTGGCCAGAGTTCAGGAAGGGGTGAGGCCCAACTCTGCTGACACAGCGGTTTCCAGGCGCTCTGATTGTATATAAGGCTCCTGGTACTTGAAGAGGAGGCCTGGTGCTTGTAGGAGGCTCCTGGTGCTTGTAGGAGGCCACAGGCTGTGACCGAGCACAGAAACAGAAGACTCAGAGCCAGGGACGGTGAAGAAACTGACTCATGGAGGCCAGCACAGCACCCTGGACCAGGTACCACGCTACAGGGGAGCGGGGCAGTGGGAGCTAGGACAGGGGCGGGACGGTGGGGAGAGGCCGTGACCCAGTCCGACTTTGGGCAGAGGGTCAGGTCTTCACTGAGGCTCTGAGCATCTTGCATCGCTCCTGGGGGGAGATCCTGAATTCCCTGGGAGCGCCCAGTGGGGGTCAGAGGGGGAGGACTCGTGGCTCCAGCAGAGATGTGGGGTGCAGAGGGAAAGGGTGTGCGGGGAGGAGAGGAGCGCTGGACAGTCCCAGAAGGAGCCCCGTGTCTTCGGGCTTCTCCCGCCTTTTACCGTAGATGCCTGTTGGATGAAAACACCTTCACTGAGAACTTCATGAATCAGATAAACCCTCGTAAGACCTACCTGTGCTACAAGGTGGAGATCCTGGATGGTGACACTAGGGTCCCTCTGGACGAGAAAAAGGGCTTCGTGCACAACAAGGTGACTGACCCAGCCTGCCCGCAGCAGGCAGGGCCTCCCTATTGTGGGACACTCAGGGTAGAAGGTTGTCAGTTGCACACAGGATGTCCCACAAGCTCTCTCACCCCCGGTCCCTGCCGTTGCTACTGCTGCTCTGCTTGGAATCAGGTGAGGACCCTTGCTGTGTGGCTGGCAGCTCTGAGCCACATGTCATAAGCCAATCACAGCAATCCAGGGCCTGGTACCTCCAATGTCACCCCAGGCTCTAGGACTAGGCTACTCCTCTCCTGCTGTGCCTCTGGGGAGGGGTTGGGACAGAGGGAAAGGCATCTGGACAAGGGGCCGGGTTCTTCCCCGGATTCCGCCCGGGGGATGGCTCTGGCTAGAGAGCCCGATTTCTTCCTCAGTCACTGTGGACTTAGACGGGCCCAGCAGGACCCCTGCCCACTGCTTGAGAGATCTTGCCAAGGGCGCTGATCCCTGCAAGCCCACTGCCAGCTGTCCTTAGCCCAAGGACGCCCCTCAGCCTCGGGCTCAGCACAGGGTGAGGCCCAGAGTAGAAGATTGTAGAAGTTTTGGTGCACATGTGGGGTGGGGTAGAGGGGGAGCTGGAGAGCAGGGTGAGTCGCTCCAGGGAGGAAACACCCACTTCCATGGCAGGAGGCCAGCGTGGGAGCTCCCCTGGCCTCCTCTCTGCAGGGCTGGACTAGGTGAGGCTCCTGAAGGCCCTACCTCGGGCACAAAATAAGAGGCGCTCCAGAAAACTCAGAAATCAAGATGAGTCACATTTTAAGGCAATAGTTTAAAAATCAAAATTAACGCAATTCTATGATGAACAAAACATCAACATTTGCATGAAGACTGATGGGTTTCAGTGCTATGCAGAGCCACAGGGAGCCGAGGGCCGATAACAAGTCATCACTGCTCACCGAGCTTTTTGTAAAACACTGATACTGTGTCTCTCATGGAGTTTTGCGTTACTTTGAATCATGTAAACGCTGCATTGAAATATCATTCACTTGGTGCTGAGGCTTTGCCCGCGTGCTGGAGGTCAGTGCCTCACCCACCTGCCTACTCTGGCCTCGTCCTGCCCCAACCCCGTCCACTTTTCTTCCTCTTCTATGTAGGGTGCTAACGAACCAGGGAAGCCCTGCCATGCGGAGAGCTACTTCCTGGACCTGATCCGTTCTTGGAATTTGGACCGGGGGCTGCACTACAGGCTCACCTGTTTCATCTCCTGGACCCCTTGTCATTCCTGTGCCCAGAAACTGGCTACTTTCCTGGGGGAGAACAGCCACTTGAGCCTGCACATCTTCGCCTCCCGCATCTATAGCCTCCCCGGTTATAAGGCTGGGCTGCGCAAACTGCAGGCGGCTGGGGCCCAAATCGCCATCATGACCTCTAAGGGTCAGCATGGGTCTCCTGGGGGTGGGGTGGCGGCAGGGAGAGGCCTGTGGGAAGTTGCTAGAAAGGGGCGGGTAGGGTGGGAATCCCTGGTAGAGAGGCCTTTGTGTGCTGCCTGAGAGGTGATGCTAGACTCTGGAAGGAGTTTATGGGAAGAGAGAGTTCGGGGGAGCAGAGCTGGTTCGGGGAGGGGAAGAAGGGGAGTGGGTGGATATGCAAGAAAGACTAGGGGACTTCCAGAAAGGAGAATTGAGCTGGCTCAAATTCCAGTTGCAAGAAAGAGCTGGAGGGGTAAGCTATTGAGTCCCCAGGAGGAAGGAGAGAGGAAGAAGTGGAATTATGAAGGGGAAAGTCTGTCCCGAAGAGTCATTTCAGCCCTGTGGCCCCAACCCTTCCCCAGACTGGAGTTCACCTTTCTCTCCCCTGTTCCGTCTCAGAGTTTGAGCACTGCTGGGAAAACTTTGTGGACCACCAGGATAGACCCTTTCAGCCCTGGGATGGGCTGGAAGTAGAGAGTCAACATCTATGTAACAACCTGCAGGTGATTCTCCAGGTGAGGGCTCCTTCCTGCTGCTTCCCTGGACCTCCTCCGTCCTCTCCTCTCCCTGTGGCTTTTTCCTCCTCTCAGAGCCTCCTTTGGGTGACCTGCTCCCTCCTGGGGTGCCAGCTCCATCCTTTCCTTCCCTTCTCATGCGGTCCCTCTACTTTCTCACTTGCTGTGTCCCTCCTTTCTTCCCCATCTTTGTAACACTCCCCAGACCTCCTCTCGGTTTTTGTTGCATCTTCCAACTGTCTCACTCCCTGCTCCCGTCCTAGATGCAGGAAAACTGAAGGCTGGACGTCAACCTCTCTAAAGAAGTCAGGAGACCTCTGTTGAACAGGAGAAAAAAAACAGCTTTTTTTGAGAAATATAAACATGTCATTTGCTACCCTCTCCAGATTGATCCAAAGAAACCAGTGAAAGGCAAATGGCTCACAATAAAGAGTTTAAAAAAAAACACAACAATCTGGGGGCTTCCCTGGTGGCGCAGTGGTTGAGAGTCTGCCTGCCGATGCAGGGCACACGGGTTCGTGCCCCGGTCCGGGAAGATGCCACATGCCGCGGAGCGGCTGCGCCCGTGAGCCATGGCCGCTGAGCCTGCGCGTCTGGAGCCTGTGTTCCGCAACGGGAGAGGCCGCAACAGTGAGAGGCCCACGTACCACAAAACAAAACAAAATAAAACAAAAAACAAAAACAATCTGGGTAGATTTACTTTTCATTCAAACCTATATTATGTTCCAATCTACATCAGTAAGATTCTATTCAATATTATCAGAATAGTTTTCGATTTTTAGAGAAATGGATATTTTAATTGATTTTAAATCCAAAGCAATAAAATGAAATATTAAGAATCTTCCACCAAATATTTTTCCTCAGTAAATGTATCATGAACTACAAGTAGTTTATTAAAAGTTGCAGACATGCAGATGCCTTTCTCTTTTGTAGTGGATCTGATTCATGGTGGAGTGGAGGTATAGTGGTCACACTAATTCCTGCTGGAGTGCGTAAAAATCAACTAAATCTTGTAGGAGGGGAATCTAGGATTCAAAAATCTACAGTATACCCTAATGATGAAAAATCTGAAAGTGAAATTAAGAAAACACTCCCATTTACCATTGCAACAAAAAGAATAAAATATCTAGGAATAAACCTACCTAAGTAGACAAAAGATCTGTGCGCAGAAAATTATAAGACACTGATGAAATAAAGATGATACAAATAGATGGAGAGGTATACCATGTTCTTGGATTGGAAGAATCAACATTGTGAAAATGACTATACTACCCAAAGCAATCTACAGATTCAATGCCATCCCTATCAAACTATCACTGACATTTTTCACAGAACTAGAACAAAAAAATCTCACAATTTGTATGGAAACACAAAAGACCCTGAATAGCCAAAGCAATCATGAGAAAGAAAAACGGAGCTGGAGGAATCAGGCTCCCTAACTTCAGACTATACTGCAAAGCTACAGTAACCAAGACAGTATGGTACTGGCACAAAAACAGACATATAGATTAATGGAACAGGATAGAAAGCCCAGAGATAAACCCACGCACATATGGTCACCTTATCTTTGATAAAGGAGACAAGAATATACAGTGGAGAAAAGACAGCCTCTTCAATAAGTGGTGCTGGGAAAACTGGACAGCTACATGTAAAAGCATGAATTTAGAACACTCCCTAACACCATACACAAAAATAAACTCAAAATGGATTAGAGACCTAAATGTAAGGCCAGACACTATTAAACTCTTAGAGGAAAACATAGGCAGAACAAGCCATGGCATAAATCATAGCAAGATCCTTTTTGACCCACCTCCTAGAAAAACGGAAATAAAAACAAAAGTAAACAAGTGGGATCTGATGAAACTTAAAAGCTTTTGCACAACAAAGGAAACCATAAACATGACGAAAAGACAACCCTCAGAGTGGGAGAAAATATTTGCAAACGAAGCAACTGACAAAGGATTAATCTCCAAAATTTACAAGCAGCTCATGCAGCTCAATATCAAAAAAACAAACAACCCAATCCAAAAATGGGCAGAAGACCTAAATAGACATTTCTCCAAAGAAGATATACAGATTGCCAACAAATACACGAAAGAATGTTCAACATCATTAATCATTAGAGAAATGCAAATCAAAACTACAATGAGATATCATCTCACACCGTCAGAATGGCCATCGTCAAAAAATCTACAAACAATAAATGCTGGAGAGGGTGTGGAGAAAAGGGAACCCTCTCGCACTGTTGGTGGGAATGTAAATTGATACAGCCATTATGGAGAACAGTATGGAGGTCCCTTAAAGAACTAAAAATAGAACTACCATACGACCCAGCAATCCCACTACTGGGCATATACCCTGAGAAAACCATAATTCAAAAAGAGTCATGTACCACAATGTTCATTGCAACTCTATTTACAATAGCCAGGACATGGAAGCAACCTAAGTGTCCATTGGCAGATGAATGGATAAAGAAGATGTGGCACATATATACAATGGAATATTACTCAGCCATAAAAAGAAATGAAATTGAGTTATTTGTAGTGAGGTGGATGGACCTAGAGTCTGTCATACAGAGTGAAGTAAGTCAGAAAGAGAAAAACAAATACCATATGCTAACACATATATATGGAGTCTAAGAAAAAAAAATGGTCATGAAGAACCTATGGACAAGACGGGAATAAAGACGCAGACCTACTAGAGAATGGACTTGAGGATATGGGGAGGGTAGAAGGGTAAGCTGGGACGAAGTGAAAGAGTGGCATGGACATATATATACTACCAAATGTAAAATAGATAGCTAGTGGGAAGCAGCCGCATAGCACAGGGAGATCAGCTCGGTGCTTTGTGACCACCTAGAAGGGTGGGATAGGGAGGGTGGGAGGGAGGAAGACGCAAGAGGGAAGAGATATGAGGATATATGTATATGTATAACTGTTTCATTTTGTTATAAAGCAGAAACTAACACACCATTGTAAAGTAATTATACTCCAATAAAGATGTTAAAAAAAAAATCTACAGGCATTGACAACCTATCACCCTGCCAACAATACTGTTTTGAAATGACAGACCATGAGACAGGAGAAGAGAAAGAATGAGTCTAAATACTGGAAGGGAAATCTCAAATCAGCAGTCGGGTGAACACCAGGAATTACTTCAGCCCCACACCACTCCTAATTCTACCGCCCTGTAGGGGAAGCCAGAGGGAGGTGCTTTCCTGCACAGGTGATGAACTGGTCCCTGCACAGTACATGGACCCAAGCAGGACCCATCTCAGGCACTAGATTTCTCTCCTGCCACTGATTCTGTCGGGCCTGAACTGAGCTGAGTCAGCCCCTGACAGCTGGTTGTCCTGCACAGGCGTCCAGACAGCGAAGTCTCCCCAGGTCTCTCCTCACAGACTTCTCTCACATGTCAGGGGCCCAAACTGTGTCACAACCTCACACAATGACTGTGAGGGGCTGGGAGTGGAATCATCTGGTTTGAGACTTGAAGGGATAGAAAATAAGGGAGAGACGATGATGAAGGCCAAGGAGGGAGGAAGGGACAAAGTCAGGGAGGGCTGGCACCCCGGAGGGAAGGACTGATAGAACAGTGTGACCCGGAAGGGGGAGGGGACGGGAGAGGAGGGGAGAGGAAAGGAGAGGAGAGGAGCAAAGCAGGGCCAAGGACCAAGGGTGGAAGGACAAGGGACCTAAGGACAGGATGCTGGGATGGAGGAGGGTGGGCAGGGACAGAGCTACCTGGAGGGGCTATAAGTCAGGCTTGTTTCACAGAAGAAGCCATGTGGGGAGGGTAGTATGGTCCAGGCCTGGCTCAGCTGCTCAGCGATGCTGTCAAGGAGCAGCCTGCTGTTCCTGCTCCCCAATCTCAGCTCTCGGCACTTGTCTCCTCAGGGCCTCAGATGGCTGCCCACCTCCAGACGTCACATCTCATTCCAGAGGGGAAGAAAGAGGATGGGACAAACCCCAGAACTTCAGAGCCTGTACATCTTCTTAATGGATGCTAGCAGTGTCCTACCATGAGAAGGGGCTGATGGGAAAACTCACAGATCACACTTTCTGTTGGTGTTTCACTTGAGCCAGTGTGGGCTGCGGAGGGAAAAAGATCGGTTCTTGGGCTCCTCACCTGGAACATATGGAGAATAATCGGGACCGACTGAGGGCTGTTGTGCAGTTAAGCGCCAGGTACTGAGGGCGATTTGACAGAGTTCGTCTTCAACAGATGATGCTGCTACTATAAAAAAGAGGAGAAACCACTCATTTGATAAATCACTCAATCCACAGATGATGCAGTCTTCCGGCACATTCTGGCTCACACCGCGTGCAGCCAGGTGCCCAGAGAGACGTGGTGGACAGGCAGCACTGGGGGCCTCAGCAGCAGAGCGGTTCTGGCCGAGACCCAGGCCAGGCTGGTTCCTGCTCCCGAGCCCCTCAGTGTCGCTGATGGGGCCTCACCTCCTCCTCCCGGGGTCTCCTCCTCTGACCCCTAGGGGCTCGCCTCCTGCACTCCTGACTCGATGTCTGGGCCTGGCCTCTTTTGATGGGTCCTGGCTGCATTCTCAGCTGATGCCCTCATTTCTGTGTCTCCTGCCCCCTCCTGCTGCAGGTGTGCCAGGGAGTCTGCAAGTCCCCAGAGACGAAGGAGTCACGCCCATGGGAGGGAGGATGGACTGACAGGGGACCCCTTTCACTTATCTTTATTTTATTTTTAATAGTAATTAATTAATTTATTAATTAGGCTACATTGGGTCTTAGTTGCGGCACTCGGGATCTTTTAGTTGTGGCATACAGGCTCTTAGTTGCAGCATGCTGGATCTAGTTCCCTGACCAGGGATTGAACCTGGGACCCCGGCAATGGGAGCGTGGAGTCTTAGTCACTGGACCACCAGGGAAGTCCCTCACTTGGCTTTAAATTAACAGCTACCTTTTGGTTGCAAACTCACCATGTCTCCTCGCGTTGACCAAGCCCTTTTCATACATAAGCTTATCCCAACTTTACCAAATCTCAGAACAAGGAATTACTACTTAGCACTATTTTGCTATGAGGCAAAATCCTTTTTCCCCTCTTCCCAAGGTCTCACAGGTAGGACGTGGTAGAGGCCAGATTCACACCTGGGTCCATGCCAGTCCCTAGCCAACACTGAGACACTTTCTTAAAGACTGTGAGTTATACTAGGATGCACACAGAGGGGCAGGAGAAGGCCACAAGCAAAGCCGGTGTTTCCAGCCCAGGAATCTGGAGTTGGCCCAGTCAGACCAGAGAGCACATGTGAGAGACTTCAGGGCAGAGGGGAGGGACTGAGACAGGACCAGGATCCTGGGGAGATGTCTGGAGAGGGAAAGGAGGGTCAGGGCTGAGGGTCGGAGGGGCCCGAGTGAGGAGACAGGAGCATTTGTCACCTAGGGAGCTGGAAGGGAGGTATCTTCATCATCCTGGAACCCTGTGAAGGTGCCATGCTCTGTGTCAAGGTGTCAGAGGGTACAGACGCAAGCACTGTATCAGAGGACTGCTAGTGACAGAGACTGCATACCCGGTTAACTTTGAATTTCAGATAAACAAAAAATATATATTTTTGGAACTTAACCAAAAATATATTCACATTTAACTGGGGTCCTATATTTTCGTTTGATCAATCTGACTGCTCTTTTTGTACAGGAGACATTTACAGGAACTCTCATTCTTGTCCCAGCCCTGCTCGGGCTGAGCAGTGGTCCTGCATCCTCCCTGGGGGTCCTTTGGCCCCAATCTCCCCTCTGATGAGTTCCCCTGGGGCACCCCGCCATGTCCCCAGGATGGTTTCTGGTGTGCTCCAAACAGAATTCGGGTTAACAAGGGCATGCTTCCTGTCTGGTTATGAAATATCAAAAGAGGGAAGTCCTCTGAACGTGACACTAACAGACTTTGAGGTGCACAAGTGTCATTGCACAAGCGACATTGCAACACTATGAAGGGAAGGATAACTCTTCTTGCTCGTGGAGAGACAAATATCTACATACCTTTAGATTTAAACTGCAGAAAGTGGTGGGTGTTTAACACAGCAGAATATTTTCTCTGAAATGTAAAATGAAAAGCTGAAGTTTCAGGGGAGGTGGACTGGCAGGGAGAAACACAGGGGAGGCTGAGCCCTCCTGTTACAAATATGGGAGCCACGGGAGACGTTCATGGTTGGCATGATGAAAAATAGAATTTAAGCTGGAGGATTGGGGGGGTGGGGAAGAGTTGAGGGTCTGAGAACAGTGATATTACTTCCAAGGCAGAGACGAGTGAAAGGAAGATGCTGTGGTGTACATTCTCCCCGATCAGAAATAACGTCAAAAGATGATGGATCAAGACCCAGAAGTATAAGCACATCATGTAACTGTAAGGAAAGGACTGTGGAAGTTAGAGAGGTAGTTAAAAGCCGTGGTGTTTGACAGGGCTGGAGTTGGCAAGAATGATGGCACAACTTTGCTTTTAGTTTTGGGTTTCTTTGTCATTTTGATTTTGTAATGGTGTGTGTCTTTACATGAATATCTTCTAATTCCATTCACAGTAGGGACAAACCCCGTAGAAAATGCTTTGTAATAAATTTAATAAGGAATGAATAAAACTAAAGTAATATATAAATTTAATAGAAATCCATAGAAAAACATGATTGCTTTTGCCTTTTTTGTTTGTTTTTTGAACTTGAAAAACTACTACTTAGGTTCAAATAGTAAAAGAAGAAGTTAGGTAACATGTGATGGATGGTGATGCAGCCAAATATCTCATGGGCCTCATGGGCCTGAAAGTACAGCAGGGGCCCAACTGGGAGGGGGGCTTGAGCTTGGACATCGCCCAAGACAGGGAGATGTCCGTCCCCACACTCTGGGTGAAACAGGGACTCAGAAAGCCCCAAGGAAATGTGGTTGAAATAATCTAGCACCTGGCTTTTTTCTGGACTGCAAGAAGCTCAGGTTAAGAACTAGTGTGTCTATAGATCTCTTCTTGTGCTGTAGGTGCAAAGGAAGGTGAAGTGAAGTACAAACTGGATGTGAATTTCACATCAACCTCATTAACGCCAAACATTTGCTTGGACACTGATGGGAAATGTGTACTGAACCCAATGGCCAATCAGGAACTGCCAGTTCTTGGAGGGTATTTAGCTCTCATTCATTTGTAGCAGAAATGTTTTTTTTCTGTATTATTAGATGTCCAGTCCAGCATGCTCTCTTTACGCTGTCTGGACAGGCAGCTGTTTGACTGGCACTAGGCAGGCTGAATGTCATTTGAAGAATATACTTTTGCAATCCCTTTCAAATTACCCATGACATTTTTCACAGAACTAGAATAAATAATCCTAAAATTTATATGGAATCCCAAAAGACCCAGAATTGCCAAAGCAATCCTGAGGAAAAAGAGCAAAGCTGGAGGCATAACCCTCCCAGACTTCAGACAATACTACAAAGCCACAGTAATCAAAACAGCATGGTACTGGCACAAAAACAGGCATATGGATCAATGGAACAGAATAAAGAGCCCAGAAATAAACCCACACACCTATGGTCAATTAATCTTCAACAAAGGAGGCAAGAATATACAATGGAGAAAAAGAGTCTCTTCAGCAAGTGGTGTTGGGAAAGCTGGACAGCCACATGTAAATCAGTGAACTTAGAACACTCCTTCACACCATACACAAAAATAAACTCAAAATGACTTAAAGACTTAAATATAAGACATGACATCATAGAAATCTAGAACAGAACATAGGCAAAACATTCTCTGGTGTAAATCATACCAATGTTTTCTTAGGTTAGTCTCCCAAGACAATAGAAATTTTTGCTTTTGCAAAAATAAACAAATGGGATCTAATCAAATTTATAAGATTTTGTACAGCAAAGGAGGCCATAAACAAAACAAAACAAAAAGACAACCTACTGACTGCAAGAAAATATTTGCAAATGATGTGACCAACAAGGGTTTAATTTCCAAAATATACAAACAGCTCATACAACTCAATAAAAAAAAACAACCTAATCAAAAAATGGGCAGAAGAACTAAATAGACATTTCTCCAAAGAAGACATACAGATGGCCAAGAGGCACATGAAAAGATACTCAACTTTGCTAACTATCAGAGAAATGCACATCAAAACTACAAAAAGGGCTGAGAGGAACCAAGATGGCGGAGTAGAAAGACGTGCTCTCACTCCCTCTTGTGAGAACACCAGAATCACAACTAGCTGCTGGACAATCATCGACAGGAAGACACTGGAACTCACCAAAAAGGATCCCCCACATCCAAAGACAAAGGAGAAGCCACAGTGAGACGGTAGGAGGGGCACAATCACGGTAAAATCAAATCCCATAACTGCTGGGTGGGTGACTCACAGATTGGAGAACACTTATACCACAGAAGTCCACCCACTGGAGTGAAGGTTCTGAGCCCCACGTCAGGCTTCCCAACCTGGGGGTCCGGCAACGGGAGGAGGAATTCCTAGAGAATCAGACTTTGAAGGTTACTGGGATTTGAATGCAGGACTTCAACAGGACTGGGGGAAACAGAGACTCCACTCTTGGAGGGCATACACAAAGTAGTGTGTGCATCGGGACTCAGGGGAAGGAGTAGTGGCCCCAGGGGAGACTGAACCAGACCTACCTGCTAGTGTTGGAGGGTCTCCTGCAGAGGCAGGGGGTGCCTGTGGCTCGCTGTGGGGACAAGGATACTGGCAGCGGAAGTTCTGGGTAGTACTCCTTGGCATGAGCCGTCCCAGAGTCCACCATTAGCCCCACCAAAGAACCCAGGTAGGCTCCAATGTTGGGTTGTGACAGGCCAAACAACCAACAGAGAGGGAACCCAGCCCCACCCATCAGTAGTGAATCGGATTAAAGTTTTGCTGAGCTTTGCCCACCAGAGCAACAGTCCGCTCTACCCACCACCAGTCCCTCCCATCAGGAAACTTGCACAAGCCTCTTAGATAGCCTCATCCACCAGAGGGCAGACAGCAGAAGCAAGAAGAACTACAGTCCTACGGCCTATGCAACAAAAAACATATTCACAGATAGACAGACAAGATGAAAAGACAGAGGGCTATGTACCAGATGAAGGAACAAGGTAAAACCCCAGAAAAACAACTAAATGAAGTGGAGATAGGCAACCTTTCAGAAAAAGAATTCAGAATAATGATAGTGAAGATGATCCAGGACCTCGGAAAAAGAATGGAGGCAAAGATCGAGAAGATGCAAGAAATGTTTAACAAAGACCTAGAAGAATTAAAGAACAAACAAACAGAGATGAACAATACAATAACTGAAAGGAAAACTACACTAGAAGGAATCAATAGCAGAATAACTGAAGCAGAAGAACAGATAAGTGACCTGGAAGACAGAATGGTGGAATTCACTGCTGCGGAACAGAATAAAGAAAAAAGAATGAAAAGAAATGAAGACAGACTAAGAGACCTCTGGGACAACATTAAACGCAACAACACTTGCGTTATAGGGGTCCCAGAAGGAGAAGAGAGAGAGAAAGGACCAGAGAAAATATCTGAAGAGATTATAGTCGAAAACTTCCCTAACATGGGAAAGGAAATAGCCACCCAAGTCCAGGAAGCACAGAGAGTCCCATACAACATAAACCCAAGGAGAAACACGCCGAGACACATAGTAATCAAATTGGCAAAAATTAAAGACAAAGAAAAACTTATTGAAAGCAGCAAGGGAAAAATGACAATAACATACAAGGGAAATTCTATAAGGTTAACAGCTGATTTCTCAGAAGAAACACTACAAGCCAGAAGGGAGTGGCATGATATACTTAAACTGATGAAAGGGAAGAACCTACAATATAGATTACTCTACACAGCAAGGATCTCATTCAGATTCGATGGAGAAATCAAAAGCTTAACAGACAAGGAAAAGCTAAGAGAATTCAGCACCACCAAACCAGCTGTATAGCAAATGCTAAAGGGACTTCTCTAAGTGGGAAACACAAGAGAAGAAAAGGACCTACAAAAACAAACCCAAAACAATTAAGAAAATGGTCATAGGAACATACATATCAATAATTACCTCGAACGTGAATGGATTAAATGCTCTAACCAAAAGACACAGGCTTGCTGAATGGATACAAAAACAAGACCCATCTATATGCTGTCTACAAAAGAACCACTTCAGACCTAGGGACACATACAGACTGAAAGTGAGGGGGTGGAAAAAGATATTCCATGCAAATGGAAATCAAAAGAAAGCTGGAGTAGCAATACTCATATCAGATAAAATAGACTTTAAAATAAAGAATATTACAAGAGACAAGGAAGGACACTACATAATGATCAAGGGATCAATCCAAGATGAAGATACAACAATTATAAATATATATGCACCCAACATAGGAGCACCTCAATACATAAGGCAACTGCTAGCAGCTATAAAAGAGGAAATCGATAGTAACAAAATAATAGTGGGGGACTTTAACACCTCATTTACACCAATGGACAGATCATCCAAACAGAAAATTAATAAGAAAACAGAAGCTTTAAATGACACAATAGACCAGATAGATTTAATTGATATTTGTAGGACATTCCATCCAAAAACAGCAGATTACACTTTCTTCTCAAGTGTGCACGGAACCTTCTCCAGGATAGATCACATCTTGGGTCACAAATCAAGCCTCAGTAAACTTAAGAAAATTGAAATCATATCAAGCATCTTTTCTGACCACAACACTATGAGATTAGACATGAATTACCGGGAAAAAAACGTAAAAAACACAAACACATGGAGGCTAAACAATACGTTACTAAATAAACAAGACATCACTGAAGAAATCAAAGAGGAAATCAAAAAAGACCTAGAGACAAATGACAATGAAAACACGATGATCCAAAACCTATGGGATGCAGCAAAAGCAGTTCTAAGAGGGAAGTTTATAGCTATACAAGCCTACTTCAAGAAACAAGAAAAATCTCAAATAAACAATCTAACCTTACACCTAAAGGAACTAGAGAAAGAAGAACAAACAAAACCCAAAGTTAGCAGAAGGAAGGAAATCATAAAGATAAAAGCAGAGATAAATGAAATAGAAACAAAGAAAACAATAGCAAAGATCAATAAAACTAAAAGCTGGTTCTTTGAGAAGATAAACAAAATTGATAAACCATTAGCCAGACTCATCAAGAAAAAGAGGGAGAGGACTCAAATCAATAAACTTAGAAATGAAAAAGGAGAAGTTACGACAGACACTGCAGAAATACAAAGCATCCTAAGAGACTACCACAAGCAACTCTATGTCAATGAAATGGACCACCTGGAAGAAATGGACAAATTCTTAGAAAGGTATAACCTTCCAAGACTGAACCAGGAAGAAATAGAAAATATGAACAGATCAATCACAAGTAATGAAATCGAAACTGTGATTAAAAATCTTCCAAGAAACAAAAGTCCAGGACCAGATGGCTTCACAGGTGAATTCTATCAAACATTTAGAGCAGAGCTAGCACCCATCCTTCTCAAACTCTTCCAAAAAACTGCAGAAGAAGGAACACTCTCAAACTCATTCTAAGAGGCCACCATCACCCTGATACCAAAACCAGACAAAGATACTACAAAAAAAGAAAATTACAGACCAGTATCACTGATGAATATAGATGCAAAAATCCTCAACAAAATACTAGCAAACAGAATCCAACAACACATTTAAAGGATCATACACCATGATCAAGTGGGATTTTTCCAGGGATGCAAGGATTCTTCAATATATGCAAATCAATCAATGTGATACACCATATTAACAAACTGAAGAATAAAAACCATATGATCATCTCAATAGATGCAGAAAAAGCTTTTGACAAAGTTCAACACCCACTTATGAAAAAAACTCTCCAGAAAGTGGGCATAGAGGGAACCTACCTCAACATAACAAAGGCCATATACGACAAACCCACAGCAAACATCATTCTCAATGGTGAAAAACTGAAAGCATTTCCTCTAAGATCAGGAACAAGACAAGGAAGTCCACTGTCACCACTATTATTCAACATAGTTTTGGAAGTCCTAGCCACGGCAATCAGAGAAGAAAAAGAAATAAAAGGAATACAAATTGGGAAAACTTGACGGCTACATGTAAAATAATGAAATTAGAACACTCCCTAACACCATACACAAAAATAAACTCAAAATGGATTCGAGACCTAAATGTAAAACCGGACACTATAAAACTCTTAGAGGAAAACATAGGAAGAACACTCTTTGACATAAATCACAGCAAGATCTTTTCTGATCTACCTCCTAGAGTAATGGATATTAAAACAAAAACCAGAGAAAACCATAATTCAAAAAGACACATGCACCCCAATGTTCATTGCAGCACTATTTACAATAGCCGGGTCATGGAAGCAACCTAAATGCCCATCGACAGACGAATGGATAAAGAAGATGTGGTACATATATACAGTGGAATATTACTCAGCCATAAAAGGGAACGAAATTGAGTGATTTGTTGAGATGTGGGTGGATCTAGACTGTCATACAGAGTGAAGTAAGTCAGAAAGAGGAAAACAAATATCGTATATTAACGCATGTATGTGGAACCTAGAAAAATTGTACAGATGAACCGGTTTGCTGGGCAGAAGTTGAGACACAGATGTAGAGAAGAAAGGTATGGACACCAAGGGGGAAAAGCCACGGGGTGGTGGGTATGGTGGTGGGCTGAATTGGGCAATTGGGGTTGACCAATGTATACACTGATGTGCATAAAATTGATGACTAATAAGAACCTGCTGTATAAAAAAATAAAATAAAATTCAAAAATTAAAAAAAAAACTACAAAAAGGTATCACCTCACACTGGTCAGAATGGCCATCATTAAAAAGCCTACAAACAATAAATGGTGGAGAGAGTGTGGAGAAAAGGGAGCCCTCGTACACTGTTGATAGGAATGTAAATTGGTGCAGCCACTATGGAGAACGGTATGGAGGTTCCTTAAAAAGCTATATGATCCAGCAATCCCATTCCTGGGCATATATCTGGAGAAAATTCTAATTCAAATTAGATACATGCACCCCAATGTTCATAGAAGCACTATTTACAATAGCCAAGGCATGGAAACAACCTAAATGGACAGATAAATGGATAATACACACCACACACACACACACACACACACACACACACACACACAATGGAGTACCACTCAGCCATAAAAAGGAATGAAATAATGCCATTTGCATCAACTTGGGTGGACCTAGAGATTATCAAACTAAATGAAGTCAGACAGAGAAAGACAAATGTCATATGATATCACGTATATGTGGAATCTAAAATATGACACAAACAAACTTATTTGCAAAACAGAAACAGACTCACAGACAGAGAAAACAAACTTATGGTTACCAAAGTGGAAAGGGGAAGGGAGGGATAAATTAGGAGTTTGGGATTAGCAGATACAAACTATGGTGTATAAAATAGATAAACAACAAGGTCTTACTGTATAGCACAGAGAATTATACCTTTTAAAAAAAGAACATACGTTTAAAAATTGTGGTACAATACACATATAACATAAAATTTACCTCAAGAATACACTTTTATTTTTCATCTCTGAATGATGTCCCTTGAATATCTCATTTATTCAACTTTTATGGCTCTCCTTTATTTTTTAACATGATATTTAACTTTTCAGATGTGCCTGGATGTTTGTGAGCCCAGAACTCTGGATGGGGGTCCCAGACCCCTAGCAGCTCGGCAACCCCCTTGCTCAGCAGTGTTCTGTGTGCAGGAAGCATGTGTGACTTACATGTGTATTCGGATGTCACTGGGTCTATGAACATACCAGGCTGTTGTGGGATTTTTAATTGCCATTTTCATCAATATCATTAAATATGATCTCATCTATGTAATTAAAACTAAATTTAAAAATTCAAAAACAAGAAAGAAAGTTGTCAGAGCAGCCATATCTGAGAGGCATCACCTGGGTCCTGGGGTTTTCATTCTCCTGCTATATGATGACCCAGCTGGATGCCTGCAGTCCCCTGGGCTGGACCCTGTGGTCACCCTTGACTCTCTCGTCCCTTACTCCACATTCTTGCTGTTTCTGCCTGTGGTTTTTGTCTTTGGTGCTGTGGGCCCTTGAATGTGTGCAATCATATAACCTGGGAGCTGACCCTTGGTCATCATGACACTCCTGTGTTATAAACTTAGGACTTAATGTGAAGCAGAAATAAGTGAAAATAAGCAACACTTACTGAGTGCTGACTGCCCACTACATTCTCACCCTCATGCCTGAACAGGAATGAGTGGCTCACTTAAACCTCCACCCGGCCCAGCAGTGAAGATCAATTCCTCACCTCTACTGCACAGGTGAGGAAACTGAGGGTCTAGGGGTCAGAGGTAACAAAGCAGAGGTGGTCTGAACCAGTTGGCACCTCTTAGCCCACGTGCTTGAACACTTTGCCTGGGATGATTAAAGAAAGTCTGAAATCAATAGTCAAGATTTTTTTAATATAAAGATTTATGCAATTTTACAAGAAATATCCTTATCTAGATACAATTAAAAAAAAGAAAAGCTTCCTTGTAAAGGAAGAAGTGGTTATACAGTTTTCTGTTAGGAAACTGTCACTTTTCAGAAAGGAAGTCAATTTGTCCTTGAATTTCACAGACAGAACTTTCCAAAATCTACAATCAAAATCACTCCATTGCAAAGTATAAGTGCACCACTAAAATGCTTTTTTTTAAGTTTAATTACATATTCAGTATAGAAATTCTTTTATTTATTTATTTATTTATTGCAGTACGCGGGCCTCTCACTGTTGTGGCCCCTCCCGTTGTGGAGCACAGGCTCCGGATGCACAGGCTTAGCGGCCATGGCTCACGCACCCAGCCGCTCCGCGGCATGTGGGATCCTCCTGGACCGGGGCACGAACCCGCGTCCCCTGCATCGGCAGGCGGACTCTCAACCGCTGCGCCACCAGGGAAGCCCAGAAATTCTTTTACTGATAAGATTTAAATATGATACTATGTGAACACCAGGTGCTCACTCCCTAACTTAAGAAATAGACACAAAACAGTCCGTCACCACTGTCCCCCCATCTCCCTCCAGCTATAAAATTCAGGAAAATCAATCATGCTTGACTTCTAGCTCAGAAGTAAGTCTAGCAACATTTCTTGTGTTTCTTCTGCCTGATTTTTCTTCTGCCCAATATATTTACAACAAAGATGATAGAGTATAGCTGTCAAAGTCATGGGCTGTGGGTACAGATTTCCTGGGTTCAACTCCCGGCAACTCTTCCTCCTAGCTGTGTGACCTCAGCTGAGTGACTAACCCCCTCTGTGCCTCAGCACTAGGTGCAGGGTAGGAAAAGGATTAAGTGGATGAGTATAGGCACAGCCCTGAGAACTGGGCATGCCTCTGGCTCCCAGGTCATAAACTGTACTGCGGTTGAAACCATACTGTACCCTCAAGCTGGAGTCCTGCTTTTCCTCCCACAGCATGTCATAAACATTTCCTCAAGTCTTAAAGATTCATCATAAATACATAACATTCAAATATAGAAACAAATGCATCAATATTCAAAAGGCCATATAATGTTCTATGTGTGGATATTTCCTGATTTATTTGATCCAAGCAACACCCCCAGTGGAGCACATTAAGGTAGTTTCCAAATTTTTGGTATTGTCAATAAAGCAGAGACACTGAGTTTTATAAGTTCTCTGGCATTTTGGACGGATGGTCCTAGAAAACTTCCTAAGAGCTGGACACTGAGCTTTTGGTACACTTAGACACACTTTCCTATGAAAATCTTCTTGGAGTTCCTCTCCCAGCAGGTGGGTGTGAGAGGGGTCTGTGGGACCACCATCTCCTGGCTCCTCTGCATCTGGGGGTGTCCCTGGTCAGGTGAAGAACAGGAGTCAACCCACAGGCTGAGAGGAGCTCAGCCCCAAACCAGGTCCCAGCCCCTATTCTGGGACAAAATCCAAGTGTTACTGCAATTCCGTCACTCTGGATGAAGGCTAGACCTTAAACACCTGGGCTCAGCAGAGTCACCCAGTTACAGCCCCATGTTGGCTGACTGCTGTCCCCTAAAGGAGGAGGGGTTCAGGGGACACCTGTAGGGACAGAGGTGCCTGTGGGATGGTCAAGGAGAGAAACCCAGTGAACAGGAAGCCAGAGAGTCAGTGGGGGAGGCCACCATACAGAGGAGGTGATCACACTGAGGAGGACAGCCCTGGGTCTCAGGGGTGACCATGACCCCAACAATATACAGCAAAGGATGAGATGTGGTCACGTGGACCAGCCTAAATTCGGGGCAGAGCTGCCTGGAGGCCACCAGCAAAGGAACCAAAAGCTGCTGGGCTGGTCCCAGGTGGTTGGGGGCTCAGAGGGGAACAGGTGCCTGCAAGGACCCCAAGAGCATTCTGCACCTTCCTTTTCTCTCCCCACTCTGGCCCCAGATGCCGGATGCCTCCAGAGGTCTTCAACTTCCACCACGGAAACTGGTAACAGGCTGAAGAGCAGCACAAGACTTACCTCTGCTACCATCTGGAGTAACTGACCAGTGACACTCTGTCTTGCTGGATATCAATGTCCTTCACAGCCAGGTGTCAGCCAGGGACAGGCACAGACATGGCCGATGTGCAGGGAAAGGTGAAGCCAAATCTGGCCTCTGTACCCCAACACCAAATTAATTCTCAAAGACAGAGTTTTGGGTGAAGTAGAAAAGAATAGCTTTATTGCTTTGCCAGGCAAAGGGGGCCACAGTGGGCTAATGCCCTCAAAACTGTGTGTCCCAACCCAGGGGAGTTTGGTGAGGAGTTTTATGGCAAAGGTTCAGGGTGGGGTTGCTGATAAGATTAGGGTGTGTGCAGGGTCTGTACCCCTTTAATCTGGTTTCAGGTAATCTTTTGATGAATTTCTCTGGTTCCTTTAATCTGGCCTCAGGTGGTCTTCCCTGGAATGAAGAACGCTACATCTTCCATTTGTTGGGGGTCTTAGTTCTGTAAAGAGCTCAGAGATATTATGTGTATCCCTTGATGTGGAACCAGGACCCTTCCCCAAGGCTACACTATTGTTTATTGGCTGTTCCTCCCTTGTCTCTCCATCCCTTCCCTTCCCTGATTAGCAACTGTTTGAACCTGCCGTTTGGAACTCAGGAAAGGTCAGGGAGGCTGAACAGAAAGACTCCCATGTCCAGGAGACCCACAGGGCCCTGCTCAGTTTCACTCCCCCCCCTTTTCTTTGATACTCCTCAATCTTGAGGAGGACAGATGTTGGACAAGAAAAGGAAAAATTGTTTTGGATAGAGATGTTAATCATAAACTCGGCAGAGGAACTCGATTCTAGGGGGACTCAATTTTAATCCCCACTTCGCTTTTATCTTTCCCCAAATCTTTCAGGGGATGGGATGACAACCACTCTGGCTACTTCCTGCTGAAATGGAGCAGAATCCTGTCTAAATATGGGGGAATGGATACCGAATTAGAAATATATTTGAGTTCCAAGTCCTGGATCTGAGTCTTATATGACTGAGATCTCAATCCCTTTGTCTGCCATTTTGGTGCAACAGATGCAGTTAGAGGTAGAAGGAAGTGACAACCGGAACTTCTGCAACAGTCACTTCGTTTTACCTTGGATGTCTGAACAACAGTTCCTCCGTTTTGACTTTCAAATGCATTCTCCTCCTTGATGGCTAAAGCAGATGTTCAATGCATGTCTGAAAGGCCACAAAACAGGCTGCTTTGATGAGCAAAATTTAAGTTAAACCATGTATAAGCCAGTGACTTCCTCATACATCAATATGTGCAGATTTTTTTTCTTTCATCATATCCTCTCTTGATTGAAAGTCTTTCAGTAGAAGACATTGATGATCAAAACATCTGTCCCTCAATGCTGGGGTAATTCAGCTGTTTGCCCCTGGTGCAGATCATGTCCCTTGGTGCTAGGCCTCCTTTGTATTCGCCTAGTTAATCCATGTTGGGGAAAAATTGATCAGGTATTGTGAACAAGCTCAGAGGTATGTTAATGAAGAAATGCTTTATAGGCCGTACATTTGATCATTTATACCCAATTGTCACACAAGCATTGTATATACGCTTTTAGCAGTAGACCTAAAGCAAACGGTGATACCTCATGAGTAATTACACTCTGATACCTTCACTGGGTAATTTTCCTTTCCTCTTAAACATCAGGGCAAAAGTGTGACTAACACAATAACTTTCATAAATACAGACTTCAATGAACAGAACTAGAATTTCATATCTATTGAAACATAAGCCTGCCATCAGATTCTGCCTTCGTGGATTTCTCCTTTCTAGAAGTCGCCGAAATATCAAGATTCCTGCACGTGCCAGGAGACAGTCTTTCCCATTCACCTGACAAGGCTGCTCAGAGCACAAGAATCTCCAATTTCTGGAGGGACCAGGCAGAGAGAAAAAAAATATATTTCCATTTTTCTGACAGAGGTGTAATTTATCCAATTGCTCTAAGTCATAAGTAGCTTGAGGGGAAGGACTTCTCTATGTCTGGAAAACACAGATCAAAACCAGTAATAATTTGCAGTCAATTAAGCCAACGATGCTCTTTTCCCCAGTGTACAATGGCTGCAAACAGTAGCCTCCTCGGTAGTTATGCAGCCTGTTGCCTGTATGGGTTGCCCTAAGGGACCTTGGAGACAGCCCTTTCCAGGGGACATTCATGACTGGCATGCTGTGCCCAATCTAGGCTCCAGACAGGGATATGCACAGTCTTTGGAAAGCCCAAGGGCACAGTGGCCAGGGCCCCCATTGGCCAAGTCATAATATCTATCTTCCCCAAGCTGCAGAACACGGATCATGTGACTGAGGCCCCAGGCAGGGCCAAGTTCAAGTTCCCTGGCCGCCAGAAGATCCACATCTCCAAGGAGTGGGGATTTACTAACTTTAACGCGGATGAATTTGAAAACATGGGGGCAGAAAAGCAGCTCATCCCGGATGGCTGTGGAGTCAAATATATCCCTAATCGTGGCTCCCTGGATAAATGATGGGCCCTGCACTCATGAGAGTCTTGGCACTGTCTCTTCCTTACTCTTGCCCACCAACGAATCCTACTTTCCCGTCCAAAAAAAAAAAAAAAGTAATAAAAAACCCATAAACATTATAACTGTATTCACCAGTTCACTCAGTGACCAATCCTTTTTCAACTTTTTATGAAGCCATCAGATTCTCCGTTAAGATTTTTAATTTCTTACCCAGTTCAGCAGTAGGATATGAAGTTTATGAGACCTGTACTTGTCAAAATGGTCCTTCACATAAATCTTCTTAAAGATGAAGCACTTTTGCAAAGGCATCAGAGTACAATAAAAAACTATCTATAAATGACAGAAAGACTTAAAAAGGGCATGGTTACACATGTGATTACAATGCAATCGATAAATAGCCCAAAGATTCCATTTCTACTCCCAGACAGAGGTCTCAAAGTGGCTCGCAATGAGCAGTTAGAATTTTCCCAGAGTGGCTCACCCCAAAATAATACACGAAAAAAACACAAACAACAGATAAGCTACAGCTGCACAGACAGAAAATCAGAGCGGGTATAGTTTAAAAATTCCACTTCCATTCACAGACATAGGCTTCCAAACAGACTGGCTCAGTTTTTAAAAGAGAACAAACCCAGAATTGGCTCTCAGGGAGCCCAAAGTGGCTCAATTCCCACAAGGGACTGAACCCAGTGTGGCTAGTCCACATGGAGTGGAGAGAAGTCCCAGCCTTCCCATTCCTGTGACAAAACAGTTCTAGCTGACGAATAGTATAATAATTTAGGCTACCATTCACTGGCCACCTTTCCTCACTTTCAAGAATGTACATTGGCCAAACAGAATGACAATAGAACCGTGTTCTTGTCTTAGTCATAGGTTTATCACTATAGGGTTGACCAAGCTGCCAAAATTTTCCCCAGGGAAAATTATCAGATGGAATCAAGGAAATGCTTCCCATATCCGATCACAAAACACTCACGCAGGGACTGGAAACAAACCAGAACCTTCACCAGCAGACGGAAGACTTACACCAGAAACAAAACGAAAACAAATACAAAAAACAAAATTTGAAAACATCAGACAGCTCAAAGCTCAGAGTCCCACTAAGCCAGTGACCTTAGTCCAAGCAGTGCCTTACACGTGGGATTTCCAAAACGGAAAATCCCCAGATGGAAACGAAATGTTCCCCAGATGTAGGCAAAAGTTCTCCAGAGGGACAAAGTTGAAGGAGCCCCAGAGTGCACATCCAGGGGACTTACCCACATTCTGGCGGAGGTGTCTCGATGTCAGACACTATTTTTCTCCTCCCCCAAAATAACTCCTTGGTGTAGGAAATCCGAGCTGGTGCAGGCAGGAGGAAGAAGGGAGTGTCTTCAAGGCAAAAGTGACCTTGGCAGCTGCTAAGATGGTCCCTCTTTTGCTGCCCACTCCTGACTTGGAGGAGTGCTGACTGCTGGGATGGTGGATGGGGTATGACCAGGGCTGGGCCTTTTCAGGCAAGGGTCCCAGGCGATCTGACCTCTAAAAGAATTCTGCAGCCCTCTGCTCTCTTGAAAGAGGATGACATGGAGAAAACCTCAGAGCACCCAATCAAGCCAGGGGACCCTCCTGGGGCTGTTCCCAAGTCGGCCCCACACTGGGCACCAAATTTGAAGCTGAATCTGGCCTCTGTACCCTGACACCAAATTAATTCTTGGAGACAGAATTTTGGGTGAAGTAGAAAAGAATAGCTTTATTGCTTTGCCAGGCAAAGGGGGCCACAGTGGGCTAATGCCCTCAAAACTGTGTATCCCAACCCAGGAGGATTTGGTGAGGATTTTTATAGCAATGGTTCAAGGGTGGGGTTGCTGATAAGATTAGGGTGTGTGCAGGGCCTGTACCCCTTTAATCTGGTTTCAGGTAATCTTTTGATGAATTTCTCTGGTTCCTTTAATCTGGCCTCAGGTGGTCATCCCTGGAATGAAGAACGCTACATCTTCCATTTGTTGGAGGTCTTAGTTCTGTAAAGAGCTCAAAGATATTGTTATGTGTATCCCTTGATGTGGAACCAGGACACTTCCCCAAGGCTACACTATTGTTCTTGGCTGTTCCTTCCTTGTCTCTGCATCTCTTCTCTTTCCTGATTAGTGACTATTTGAACCTGCCCTTTGGAACACAGGGAAGGTCATGGAGGCTAAACAGAAAGGCTCATGCCCAGGATACCCACAGGGTCCTACTTGGTTTCAAAGGTGAAGCTCTGGGTGGGATTTTCTTGATTGTACACCTTTCCTCCCACTAAGTTTACCAAAGATGCTGGCAGTGTGGAGCTGGGTGGAGACAACAACGATGAAAACCTGGGTCCTGGGGTGCCTCTCAGAACACTCCACAATGCTTAGTGTGACCAAGACCAGCCCACAAGTTAGCCAGAGCGGTTCCCACCGGCCCCTGGAGCAGAGCTGCCATCATGGCTACCTGCAGTACATCCTCCCCTTTCTGTCCTGCCTTGTCCCTGGGCATGGTTGCCTCCCAACAAGGCTTGCTTGCCCCACGCACAGTGAGCCAAAGGCTGAGATGCCAAGGTTTGCAGCAGAGAAGAGGTTTACTCAGGAGGCATCCAAGAGAGAACATGGGAGGAATGATGAGGGCTTGGGGTATTTATGAGATAAAGCTGAGGCGTGGGGAGCATGGCGAAAGGTGACTGGAGATAAGAAGAAGGCAAGGTAATTGTCGTTCTGCGCAGATGCAGCTAAGCTACAGGGTCTTCATGGGGAGAGTGTCCAAAGATGGCAGCACCAGCTCCCACTGAGGGTGGAGTTTTTGACCCTCTGAAACAAAGCAGAACCCTGTGGGGCCCCTGGGCACGGGAGCCTTTCTGTTCAGCCTCCATGACCTTCACTGAATTCCAAAGGGCAGGTTCAAACAGTTGCTAATCAGAGGAGGGAGGGGATACAGAGACAAGGGAGGAGCCGTCAAGAAACAATAGTGCAGCCTTGGGGCAGGGTCCTTGTTCGAGATTACCTGAGGCCAAATTGCAGGAGCGGGTCCTGCACATACCCTAATCTTGTCAGCAATCCCACCCTTGAACTATTGGTATAAAACTCCTCACCACAGCCCTGGGACCCTGCGCAGGGCTGGGCCTCCCTGGCGTACCACAGCTACTAAAGCCCACATGCCTAGAGCCCGTGCTCTGCAACAAGAAAAGCCACTGCAGTGAGAAGCCCACGCATGGCAACGAAGAGTAGACCCTGCTCAAGAGCAGCCCCTGCTCGATGCAACTAGAGAAAGCCCGTGCACGGCAACGAAGACCCAATGCAAACAGACAAACAAACAAAAAAACTCCTCACCGATTCCTCCCGAGTTGGGACACATTTTCAAGGGCAGGAGCCTGGCAAAGCAATAAAGCTATTTTTTTCTACTTCACCCAAAATTCTGTCTCCGAGATTTGATTCAGCACCAGTGTACGGAGTCTGAGCTTTTGGCATCACCTCTGATGTCAAAAGGTCTCCCAGCAGACACTCACACATGCCCAATTGGAGGGTCAGTGGTCTTAACCAATCTTAACTGGCTTGAGCTCAAACTGGACACAGCTGACTCCAAGTTCCTAAAAAAACGACTTGGGCAAACACCTTACTGTTTAGACTATGTTAAGCTTAGAATACATGCAAGTTTTTGCAAAAACAATTAAAGCAAGCTCGATCAGTGAAGACAGTTTCTTATTTATTAATGGCTAACTGATGACTACCCCTGGTTCCACCCCAACTTGACTGCAGGTGTCAGGGCGACACCTGTACGTAGCTGCTGGGGCAAAAGTCCAGGCTGCTGTGTCTACAGGCAGATACAGGAGGGGGTCTGTGGGATGGAGAGGGTGGGGGTCACTATGGATCCAGACTGGGATTGCCTTGAGGGCAGGACTGTGCCTGGCCCACCCTAGTATCCCAGGTTCCTGCCTGAAGTGTGTCCCCGCGTAGGTGCTCAGTGAGCTATCGTTGAACAGGTGAGGGAATCAATGAATGAACCAGCCTTCTCTTCCCTGTGGGAGAGAACAGGTTTCCAAAACACTGAGCCTGGTGGCCTTCCATCTGATAGGAATCTCACTGTGTGGAGACATGTTTCATATTCTCCTCGAACATTCTGGAGAAGCTGGAAGCAACGAGGCACTGCCGGGTCCCGTGGTACATTTCCTGGAGCCTTTGTTCTGAACGTGCTCAGACCCCAACTGCGTTCCTGATGAGCAACAGCGACCGTGGCCTGAGGACTCTGCAGCCGCAGCTCTACTACAGCGACGTCCCAGCAGATGGCAGAAGCTGGGACCCTGCGCAGGGCTGGGCCTCACAGGATCAGGGCCTCCGGGGTCAGCTGCCCGGTGGGGGTTGGTGGGAAGGCCCAGCCAGCCCTCAGGGGGAGCGTGGGGGAGGAGCCTGGGTTAGGACTGTAGGTGACACTGGGGATGAGATTCGGAGTCCACGTGGGAAGGACATTTTTTTTTTGGCTGCACTGGGTCTTCGTTGCTGCACGCAGGCTTTCCCTAATTGCAGCAAGCCTGGGGCTGCTCTTCGTTGCGGTGCGCAGGCTTCTCATTGCGGTGGCTTCTCTTGTTGTGGAGCACGGGCTCTAGGCGCACGGGCTTCAGTAGTTGTGGCACGCGGGCTCAGTAGTTGTGGTTCGCGGGTTCTAGAGCGCAGGCTCAGTAGTTGTGGCACACGGGCTTAGTTGCTCCGCGGTAGGTGGGATCTTCCTGGATCAGGGCTGGAACCCGTGTCCCCTACATTGGTAAGCGGATTCTTTTTTTTTCTTTTTTTTTTTGCGGTACGCGGGCCTCTCACTGTGGTGGCTTTTCCCGTTGCAGAGCACAGGCTCCAGACGCGCAGGCTCAGCGGCCATGGCTCACGGGCCCAGCCGCTCCGCGGCATGTGGAATCTTCCCGGATCGGGGCACGAACCTATGTGCCCTGCATCGGCAGGCGGACTCTCAACCACTGCGCCACCAGGGAAGTCCCAGAAGGATCTCTGGGTGAGGGTGAGGCAATGGAGAGGGGTCTGTGTGGCGGGGGTTAGGGAGGGCCTCTGCTCGCCTCGTGGAAACTGACTGTCTCCTCTGCCATCGCAGCCTGTGGGATGCTGGGAAGACTTAGTGGACCCCCAGGGAAGGCCTTTGAGCCTGGCCCAGTCTGCACACAGATGCTTGAGGACGCCCAAGGTGAGCCACCCTTCTCCCCGTTGGCCCCTCCCTCCTTACCAGTTTACCCGTCACTGGAAGCGCCCTTTCTGGGGAGACCTTCCTTTCTGTAGCTTTTCCTTTCTCTGCGAAGCTCCTGCAGCCTCTCTGCTGTAGCCAAAACCCGGCCTCTGTACACCGGCGCCAAATTGAATCTCAGAGACAGAGTTTTAGGTGAAGTAGGAAAGAATAGCTTTATTGCTTTGCCAGGGTAATGCCTTCAAGTCTGTGTCCTCCTTTTGGAGGGGGAAGTGAGGAGTCTTACAGTATCAGCCTCAAGGAAGAGGGTTGTCCATAAGGAACAGGGTAGGTGCAGGGCCCGCCTTCTTCATCCACAGAACATTTCAAAACCATCAAGGTTGGCATCCGGTGGTCCCGTGACGGGCTCTGGTGGTCTCCGAGGTTATCATACTGTGACCTTCTCTCTGGAACGAAGAATGCTCGCAAAGGAAGGGAGTGTTAGGGAGTGTTTCAAAAGAGAAAAATAGCAGGTGCACGATACGAATCTAACAAGAAAGGAATCATTTGTGAAAATCAATATGGAGTGAGGGAGTGAGTTAAAACGGAACACAACAGGATGGAAACTGTTTTTAACTAGTTTTTAGCTGGGGCAATTCTGTCCTCCGTGTGCTCACTTCAGCTTCACTCCCTGCTTTGTCCCCTCTTCCCTGTCCCTCCCTCCCTCCCTCAGCCTCCCTGCCTCCATTCTCTCCTCTCTTGGGCCCCTTTTGCTTCTCTTCATCTGCCCAGCGTGTTTTATCTTCCTCCTCTCCCCCTCACTTTCCTCCTCTTCTCCCTCATGGCTGCCTCTTCCCTTCCAGGTTCCTCCCTAATTATTAGGCTTCATTTCTCTTTGTCTGTCTCAGACCCAGCATGAATCAAGGCCTTTAGCGTCTTCCACCCTCTGGGACTTTCATCTCCAAGATGACCCGGCATGAGTCATGTCACATGACCATAGCCTGAAAAAGCCTTTCTTGGAAATGCCACCCTGGACCCTGAGTCAAGTCCCTGGGTCAATGCAGAGGAGCAAATGTCCCCCTGTGTCTTGCTGTCCTTCCCCCTGCCTCCACAGAGTTTGGAGTCTGTTGTTCATCTTTGCTCTTTTAGAGCAGAAAGCCCATGTTCAGCTGCTACTGGAGGAGCTGCCCCAGTCCTTTGGCACTCTGATAACCAGCCCAGCCCGTCTCGGGAAAGACAGCACATCTGTTGAGAGAGTGGCCTGAGACCCTGCTCTCAACACGGCTGCTCACTCCATCTCTGAGCCCATCTGGCCCTTAGTTCAGCTCCTCTGGTCACAGGCTGTGTCCTTGCACTTTAGCTCGGGGTTTGTGGGGGGGCAGTCCTTAAAATAATGGTGGGGTATATTAGTTACCACAAAAATAAAAATTACTGGGACTCCATTCTTGTGTATTAAAAAATATTTTATACAGATGAACCAAATTATAGGCTTCTAGTAAAACACTCAAGCAACTTATAATCAAGAGAATTAGAAAGAAAATCTCCTCTTCTTCCATTCCCTGTGTTCATCCTACCCAGCCCTCTCCAGACAAGTTGTCTGGTACGGTTGTCCAGTGTACCTGTCCAGACCTTTCTCCATGAACTAAGGACAACTGTGCATGCAAACACATCTGCAGTGGGATTATAAGGAAGTTTCTAATTAAGGTGTGAAGCACAGACAGCTAAATTCACAATTTCCAAAAATGAATGTCCCAGGTAGATTATAAAACAGAAAAGTCCAGCCCCTGGGGACCCACCTTCTGCCCCATCTCACTCCCTCTCCCTGTCTCCCCCAGGATAAACACTCTCATGATTTCTAACACAATAGGTTGGTTCGCCTTTTTTCTGTGCTTTGTATAAACGTACTCACAACCACCAGCACCTTTGGAGTCTGCCTTCTGTCACTCAGTTATGTTTGAGGTTCATCCATTCTGCTTCTTATCAGTTCTCATTGCTGTATAGAATCCCACTGCATCCTTCATCAGCTGTGTTGTTGATGGGCATTGGCTAGGGGCACAGTGACCATGGCTGAGCTCAGGAGGCCATGAGGTATGAGGGGAATGGAGACCGCCTGAGCCCTGCTTCATCAGAACTGTGTTCTTTCCCCCAGAACATTGCCCATGAGTCCATTCAAAGAATCTCGTCAATGTTTCCCAATCCAATGTGGGAAGGAGCTCTTGTATTGGTCCTAATTTGTATTTCCCTGATTACTAGTGTTACCAAACCAAACTTGGGTTCACTGGCCCACACACAGGAAGGCCAGTCTACTGACACCAGGTTGTGGTGAAGGAAAGTGCAGCGTTTATGGCAGGCAGCAAACAGGGAGTCCAGGCAGCTAGTGCTCAAAAGACCCCCCCCCCAACTCCCCAATGACTTTCAAGGAAAATTTTTTTGAAGACCAGGTGAGGGAGGGGAGTGGTGCAGTGTGTGATCAGCTCGTGGACATTCTTCTGATTGGTGGGTGGTGAGGTAATTGGGAGTCAACACCCTCAACCTTCTGGTTCCAAACGGTCTGGGGTCTACGTGCTTGTGGTCAGCATGAAATTAACATCTTTCACGGGTGGGGCTTTCAGTATCTGCAAAAACAGCTCAAAGGATATGGTTCAGAATATTATCTAGAGCCCTTGAGGAAGAACTAAAGGTCCTTGGCTTTGTTTAATGGCTAAACTACTATATTACTTGTTCTTGCTTGACTGTTTTCCTTTGTTTCTGCATTTTCTCACTTCTCTGATTAAATTTATTCTTTGGAACTCAGGAAAGGCCTAGGAGGCTAAAGTTTTTCTACAGATGAGAAAGAGGCAGGTGGAGGACATGGCTGGTGTGTGTGTAGGGGGATGGTCCTTTTCAGTACACTAGGGACAAGATGAAAACACTATGTTTGCTTTAAACTCTTTTTTAAGTGAAATCCTATCACCTCCCACTCCCTTTCTTCCTGTAAAAGTTGACTCGACCAACCTGCTACTGGCTTTTCCACTACAGATGAAGTTCCATGGACTTGTTCCAAAAAATTTGCTCATCTTGATAAATACACAATAATATAAGACAGAGGTGAAAACATCCCTCCCCCCACAGCAGTTGTGAGAGAGAGACCTTGCCGTGTCATAGAAGTAGTTCAAAGAACTAGTTCAACAAATCTGAACATAAGATTGAATCTTCCATTCAGAGCATCAGTCTTGTTTTCTGTGCTGTTGGACACTTGTGTGAACCTTGCTAGCTACTACCAAGTAGCATAGCGTAATGGTGGGAGTAGGGGCTCTGGAGCCAGCTGCCTGGGTTCCAATCCCCTCTCCACCACCTGCTGGATTATGACACTTGGCAAGTTACTTAGCCCCTCCGTGCTTCAGTCCTATAGTGTAAAATGGAGACAGTAGTAGAACTTCCTCATAGGTGGTTGTGAGGCTCAAGTGAGTTTGTTTATATTTATATCTACGTGTATTATGAAGAGTGCCTGACCCATAATAAGCAGTATAGAAGTGTTTGCTGATCTATTACTAGAAATCTGTCTCTGAAAACAGAGCATTAAACATCATCTCGGAAAAGGTGTGTAAGACCCATACACTGAAAACGCCACTAAGAGAAGGTAAAGAAGACCTAAATACATAGAGAGATGTACCATGTTCATGGATCGGAGGGCTCACTAATGTTAAAATGTCAATCCTATAGATTCCATGCCATCCCAACCACAGTCTCAGGATCCCGCCCCCTTGTGGTAGCTTTGTAACGTGTGAGCTTGGCCAGGCCGAACGACGTTTTCCAGAGTTCCCTTCCCAGTAGTTTTGGGCCAGGTGCCCGGCACCTTTTCTAGGTGCTCAAGTGTTGCTGGTGTGCTGTCCCAACTCACCACCCTGGTGTGAAGCAGCAGCTGGGCCTGCAGCTCCCAGGAGTTTCCCCACATCCCCCTCCAGCATCATACTGCATCTTTAGCTCCCAGAGGAAGGGCCTCAGCAGGACACCCAGACCACTAAAGTCAGAGGCAAGAATGATTGTATGGGTTTCTGTCTACCCTCGTGTGCTCCACAGCCTGTCCTGAGGGTTCCAGCTTATTCTTACTCTCCCACACTTTACATCCATCTTCCTTCCCAAATACTTTCTTGCAGACTTCAGCATCAGACATAAGACAACACCTGACGGAGACTGCTTAACTAGCCCCCACCACTGCAGAAAGTCAGAGTTCTGTAAGAAACCCTTATATGCACCGTGTGATCCAGTAATCCTACCTCTGGGTATATATCAGAAGGAAATGAAATCAGTATGTCAGAGAGAGAGATTGCTTTGTGATACGTCCCATGTTCAGTGCACCGTTATTCACAATGGCCAAGATATGGAAACAACCAAAGTGCTCATCAATGGATGAGGGGAATAAGAAGATATTGTGTATATATATATATATATATATATATATATATATAAACACACACAATGAAATATGATTCAGCCATAAAAAAAGAAGAAAATCCTGCTGTTTGTGACAATGTGGGTGTAGCTGGATGCCATTATGCTACATGAAATAAGCCCGACAGGACTTCCCTGGTGGCGCAGTGGTTAAGAATCCACCTGCCAATGCAGGGGACACGGGTTCAAGCCCTGGTCCAGGAAGATCCCACATGCCGCGGAGCAACTAAGCCCGTGTGCCACAACTACTGAGCTGTGCTCTAGAGCCCGTGAGCCACAACTAATGAGCCCACGTGCTACAACTACTGAAGCCCACGTACCTAAAGCCCGTGCTCCGCAACAAGAGAAGCCACCGCAGTGAGAAGCCCATGCACCACAACAAAGAGTAGTCCCCGCTCGCCACAACTAGAGAAAGCCCACGCGCAGCAATGAAGACCCAACACAGCCCAAAATAAATAAATTGATTAATTAAATAAAATTTTTTTAAAAAGGGGGCTTCCCTGGTGGCGCAGTGGTTGAGAGTCCGCCTGCCGATGCAGGGGACACTGGTTCGTGCCCCGGTCCAGGAAGATCCCACATGCCGCGGAGCGGCTGGGCCCGTGAGCCATGGCCGCTGAGCCTGCACGTCTGGAGCCTGTGCTCCACAATGGGAGAGGCCACAACAGTGAGAGGCCCGTGCACCACAAAAAAAAAAAAAAAAAAAATACTGTATTGGAGACTTGAAATTTGCTAAGAGTAGATCTTAAGAGTGCTTACCATTCAAAAGTTGACTCTGTGAGGTGACAGATGTGTTAACTTGATTGTAGTCATCATTTTACAATGTATATGTATATCAAGTCATCATGTTGTATATTATAAATAAATACAATTGCATTTGTGAATTATACTGCAATAAAGCTGGAAAAAAGAGAAGTCCTTATATGAAATGTATATATCGTAGATGCTCTGACTCGTGGTTGAACCCTGACTAATGCATCCCTGAAGTGTTACTCTCCTCCTTCATCTTTCCAAGAATATTAGTAAAATTTTAATGTTCTTTCTGCTTTGTGTGAGATGTATCTGTTTCTTGGGGATATGATGAAGGCTGAGCCCTGATTGATCCTCGTACCCACAGACAGTTGGATATTGATTTCCAGTGGGTTCAAGCTAAGTCATCAGGATTTGAATGAGATCCCTGCTTTCACGTAGACCGCCACATCGATAGATAATTCATGTGCTAAAGACAAAATTGTAGTGGAAACAGGGCATATTTAGAACTCATTGATTATTTAAAACAATAGAAAGCAAATTTGTGGAATATAGCTAAAACAGTACTTAAGAGAAAATTTGTGTCGTATGCATGTATTAGAAAAGAAAAAAATGGATATTTGAAGCTTAAGTGGTCAGGTCAAGAAAAGGGAATAGCAAAAGGATTAACGTCGAAACCTAGTACTTTGAAGCAGATGAAGTTGAAAGATCTCTGCAAAAAAAGAGAAAGCAAAAATACATTATGAATAAGATGGGATCATAACTATAGACACTGTAAAAAGTCTCCATACCTTTAACAGAGGTGTAGAAAGTCAGAAGAGAATACTGTGAACACACTTATGCCAATAAATCTGAAAAATTAGGCAGAAAGAACAACTTTCTAGAAAAAAAAATAGCAATGATACCAAAAGAAATAAACAGGGACTTCCCTGGTGGCTCAGTGGTTAAGAATCCTAGCCTGCCAATGCAGGGGACATGGGTTCGAGCCCTGGCCCGGGAAGATCCCACATGCCGCAGAGCAACTAAGTCTGTGCACCACAGCTACTGAGCCTGTGCTCTAGAGCCCGTGCTCCCCAAAAAGAGAAGCCACGGCAGTGAGAAGCCCGCGCACCGCAATGAAGAGTAGCAGCCGCTCACCACAACTAGGGAAAGTCTGCACGCAGCAACAAAGACCCAACACAGCCAAAATAAATAAATAAATAAATAGATAGATAGATGGATAGATTTATTAAAAAAAAAAAAAAGAAATAGAACATATGCGTTAACCCTAAACCATTAAAGAAATGCAATTATTAGTTAAAATGTCCACATAAACAACCATATCATGTTACCAGCCCAGGAGGTTTTATGCTGAGTTCAATCAACCCTATAAGGATCAGAACTAAAGTTTCTCAAGAAATAGGAAAAACGTAAACCTCCTCCAATTGATTTTGGGCAGTTACAATAATCTTGATTTTTTTTTTTTTTGAAAGGGTCAAAAACTTTATTTGCAGGGCTTTTGTGTGTTTTTTGTTTTTGAATACACAGGTTTCCTGCCGTCCAGGGAGAAAGGGACGTGGTGTCCGGCTGCACGAGGTTTGGGGACTGGCCTTGGGGCTCCAACCCCGTCCCTTGCACCTCTGCGCTGGCCGCACGGTTCCTCCGCTGTGGATAAAGGCACTGTGTGTTCTGCAGGAAGGCGCTCACGGCCGGCTGGCAGACGACGAGGCAGCCTTCTCAGGGGCTGCGAAGCTGAGGCTGTCGAGGGGTGGACTTGAACTTGGGGACTGGCAGGGGGCCAACTGGCGAGGAAGCCCCAGGCTATGGTACCTCAGCCTGGCAGGTCCGGCTGGCCCTGGCGCAGCGGCCTCAGGTTGGAATCCTGCCTTAGCTTCTTTTGCGGTCAGCCATAGCTCTCCGGTTGTGGTTGGCTCGTGTGGCTTGCTGGCTTCCTTCTTCCTGTGCTCCTGTGTTGTCTCCAGCTCTGCCCGTGGCCTCGGGGGCTGCCAGCCACTGCCGTTGAGCTGTCATGCCGGTACCCCTTCCTGACCAAGAAGGCCATGCACCTGGCTTCTGCTTTTTCCCGCAGCACTGCAGGGTCCTGCACAAGATGGTCGGGCTTGGGGGCCTCGTCCTCCTCTTTGGTTCTCAGCACCTGAGGGATGGTGCACTTTGGTTCTCAGCACCTGAGGGATGGTGCACTTTGGTTCTCAGCACCTGAGGGATGGTGAAGGGCCTGCGGCTGCCTTCCTCCTGCCCTTGTGTACCCGGCTCAGGTCCACTGAGTCCCTGCTGAACACGTCCAACTCAACGTTCTGAGAGATGTTGTGACGAGACGTCAGCAGGGGCGCCGGGTCTGGCTTCACCTGTCTGTCTAGGCCGCGGTCCAGCTGGCCGAGGGCAGGGGCCAGCCGCCCCTCCAGGCTGTTGTTGATCACCTGCGCCGCGTCATAGCTGTAGTGCTCCAGGCAGGCCACGATGAAGCCCTCGCCGAGGTCTGGCAGCAGGTCCTTCACCTGGGAGCTGAGTCCAGCTCCATGCCGCACGCGGCAGGGCCTGGAGCAGCCGCTGCCCCCAGGCACTCTTCTTCCTCCGAGTCCTGGGGAAGCGATGACGGTCTGCTGACCGCCTCTGCCGCCTCCACGACCCTGTTAAGATTCTCAGCCATCGGTGGGTCTTTGGCATCGGTGGCTTTCCTTCGGTCCACCCCTTCCCATGCACTCTCGACTGCCTGGAGGATGTGGGCCGTCCGAGTCTCATCCAAGGCTGAGGCCTGCTGCAACAGGCTGACGTCATCGGCCACAGGGAAGAGCGCATCATAGTCTCGGAGAAACCTCTTCTCCTGCAGCAAGGAGCTGAAGATCTGAAGGAACTCTTCAGTGAAGCCCTGAATGTTGTCACAGCTGCTTTCTAGGACTGGGAGAAGGCAGATCTGCTTCAGGAGGATGTGAAAAATCTCCAGTAGCTTCTTCCTGGAAAGAGAGAGCCTCTGCCACAGGTCACCTAGCAGCTTGCTATCTTCAAGCCTCCTCTTCTTAATTACAGACTCCAGTTCGGGAATTGCTATTTCGTAAAAGGAAGCTAGCCTGTAACAGAAGTCGTGTTTCTGGAAGGTTGGGCAAGCCAAAGGGAAGATATCCGGAAAGGCCCAGAGTGTGGTGCAGGTATCACAAAGGTAGAGAACAATGTCCTTTAATTCCAGGAGAGGCATGTCGCTGGGGATCAGCCGGCCCCTCTCCCCAAGCTTCTGGGGTGTGGTGCAGGCCCCGTCCCCTTGCAAACCACAGTGCTGGAGGATATTGCTGCAGACCTGAAGGATGGTGGGCATGCTTTCATCCAGGTCATTATAGTAACTTGGCTGCTGGATAAAGATGTTTCCTATCGTCTTCTGCAGTAGCGGGGAGTTGCCTTTTCCAAAGAGCACGCAGAGGTCCAGGATCTTTGGGATGTCAAACTGGAAGTTGTTGTAGAGGATTCATCCAAAAGCAGAGGGGGAAATGAAGTGATCTTTGGATTCCTTGTGAGTGGACATGCGAAGGAAGGCGAGAAAAACACTTCGGTGGAGGCACTTCTCCATGTCAATGACCTCAGGGGCTGAGGCCACCCGCTGGTCGAACTTTCGGGGGACACAGTGCAGGTAGGAGTCCAGGCACTTCTGCAGGGTCTCGTCGAAGACAACCTGGCACCAGAATTTATCGTGAGGCAGGGCCAGGAGCCAGTCGAGGTCATTGGCTATGAAGGTGGTGCGTTCCAAGTACTCCTCCACTAGGGTGGGAATGTTGTCTTTAGGGGGCGGTTTGTATAACGCAAGATACCGGTCTGCCTTCTGCTCAGGGTGTTTGTTCACCAAGAAGAGAAGATGAGCTCAGTTTTCTCCTCTGACTACATAAGGGCTGCTTTCTCCTGTGGGGTGGTGGTGGTGGTGGTTGTGATAAGAGGAAGAAGGCCGGGCTGCGTCTCAGTTGTTGTCAACCGCAATCCACCCACTTCCAGGTCAGCGCTGGTGAAGTCCTCAGCTTCCCTGTCTTCAGGTCCTTGTGGGTGATCTGGAGTTGGTCCAGGGGCAGAGCTGGCATTGTGCTGCATTGACCCTCCCCGGCGGCTCCACTGCCGGCGCTGTACTGCCGCCGCCACCGCCGTGGTCCGCGGTGACAGCTCCCACAGCGCCGGCACTTCCGGGGTCCACAATAATCTTGATTTTAAAACTGAATACAAAGAACATGAGAAAGAAAAATTATAGCCATATTTATTTATAAACATAGATGCAAAAAAGCATAATTAAACAGTTAGCAAACAAATATTCAAGCCAAGGAAGACTTAAAGAATACAGGACTTGTAATTTTTATTTCCCTGTCTTAGAAGAATTTTCTTGGGGCTTCCCTGGCGGTCCAGTGATTAAGACTCCGCGCTTCTACTGCAGGGCGCGTGGGTTTGATCCCTGGTCAGAGAAATAAGGAGCCCACATGCCGCATGGCAGCAGCCAAAAAAAAAAAGAATTTTCTTTAAACTGGAAGGACACAGCATGCCCCTTATGACTGCGGCTGCTCAGTGCTGTACAGTGGTCCAAGCCAGTGTCCCAGGACCACAATTAGAAATAAGAGCTTCAGGGATTGGAAAAGAACAGAAACTACTAGAAATAGTAAGCAAGTTCTTAGCAAGGTTGGGTTAGATCCAAGTTCAATTTAGAAAAATTAATCTTGTTCCCAGATACTGGCAACAAACAAAAGTATAAAGGTAGATGAAGTCTACAATATCGCCAAAAAAGTTTACTAGAAATAAACCCGACAAAATGTGTAAGATCTTTATGAAAAAGTATAAGACTTATGGAAAACATCAAAGAAGACCTGTATAAATTGAGGTACATACCATGTTAATGGATGGAAAGATTCAATGCCACAAATATGTCTATCCTTCCCCATTGATACTGGGATTTTTCATGGAACATGAAAAGTTTTGTCCATAAATTCATATGGATCTATAAGGGGTCAATACAATTTCAAAGAGTAAGAAGGCAAGATGGATCTCCATATCCGATATTAAGAGTACTAGAAAGACATAAGGAGAACAATATGGTAGTCGCACAGGCTTAGACAATGGAGCAGATGAGAGAATTCAGAGACAGCCTATACACACACACACACATTAAATAAGTTTGCGTCATTACACATAGGACAGGAGGACATGGATAGATATTCATTAAATTGTTCTTATATTGGCTTTCCATATACAAAATTAAAAATTAATTATCTATGTTATATCAAACAAGTACATGGAAAAATGGTTACATTTGAAAACATTAAAAATTAAAACATCTACACATGGAAAGACTTCATAAACTAAGAGCTTTATCACAGATTGGAAGAGAGTATTTGTGATGTATATAACTGACAAAGGATTACTACGCAGAATATCAAAAAATTCTTATAAAGCAATAAGGAAAGAAAACTTCCTACTAGAAAAATATACAAAGGATGCAGCCAACAACTCTATAAAAGAAGAAAATGGAAGGGACAGAAAAATATGAAAAGACACTTGGGGGACTTCCCTGGTGGTCCAGTGGTTAAGACTCCGAGCTCCCAATGCAGGGGGCCCGGGTTTGATCCCTGGTCAGGGAACTAGATCCCACGTGCATGCCACAACTAAGAGCCCGCATGCTGCAACTAAAAGATCCCGCATGCCACAGCGAAGATCCTGCACGCGGCAGCGAAGATCCCATGTGCCGCAACTAAGACCCAGTGCAGCCAAATAAGTAAATAAATAAATATATTTTTAAAAAAAGAAAAGAAAAGAAAGAAAAGACACTTGGCCTCACTAGAAATCAGGAAAGTATAAAATAAAACCTCAATGAGATAGCTTTTCACATTCCAGAAGGTTGGGAAATGAGAGGTCTCATAATACCAGTATTGGTGAAGATATGGGAAATGGTAACACTTTTTATTTCTCCTGGAGGTGTCTGTTCGCACAAGAGCTTTAGAAAGCAATTTGGCAGTGAGTGCCAAGTATGTCATTTTATTTCCACTAGGAGATCTAGATCCTGCTAAGGGCAGCAACAGCCCAGCTAAAATTACCCACATTCCGGGCCTCCTGTGAGGTAGCAGTGAACACGACTTCTGGAAAGGCATATGCACCGCAGTTTCAGCTCTGGGTGTGAGGCAGCACCTACGCTACTGAGAGCAGTGATAAATCACCACTGTCCAGGAGGCAACCAAAGGAATCCTGTTGGGCACAGCCTGCTGTGGGCTAAAGGTCTGTGCCACTTGTGCACAATGAACATTTGTGTGCAAATTTGTATGTTGAAGCCCTGTTACCGAGTCCGAACTTGTACTGCTCGCCGCAGGACATGCCAATAAATTGAGAGATGAGGTGTTGGGGCAAAGAATAGTGACTTTATTTGGAAAGCCAGCAGACCGAGAAGATGGTGGACTAGTGTCCCAAAGAACCATCTTACCCAAGTTAGAATTCAGGCTTCTTTAATACTAAAAGGGGAGGGGGTGTTCTCGCTCTCAAACATTGTTTAGAAATGGCAGCTGTTGTTTCAGGTTCTAGACTTTAATTTATTATGTAAAACTCACCCAGATTATCTGCATCAAGTGATATGGATACAGGACTGGGTCTACGCAGTGAGGAAGAACTCAAACCCCATTTAGTATTTAGCTTTGAATTTAGCTCAGAACCTGAAAATTAATTTCAAATAAAATAATGAAGCCATACCTTGAAGATCTTCCTCAAGAGTCTGGAAATCTATTTCTGTTTCTAATTTCTAAAAAATTACTTGTGATGATCCACTCAAACTGAGGCTAATTACTAGGATGTAAGCACCACATTGTACTCTATTTGTGCCCTCGATGTGTCATGAATCAATGAATGAATAGTACCAAGTTTTTGTACAGCACAGATGGTGTTTGTGGCAGCCATGAGAACGTGCATCTCAGATCTCCAAGCATAATCCTGACAGCCTGGACTGCTGTGTTATGAATCCACCACATTTCCTCCAGGCTGCTCCCAGCCACTGACTGAGGAGATGGGGAGTATGGCAGGCCTGTTGCTGTGAGACACGAAACTCCTCTGACAGGTAACTTTGGCTTGAGGTTTCCCCATTGACCTAGAGAAAATGCTCTAAACTGCATTGCACTCCAAGATGCTTTCTATTGAAGCTTGCTTGCTTCCCCACTCCTTTACCATCACCAGCTCTCCCCTTTGCTCTGGCTCCCTCCCCATTGTTCCCTTAGAGGTGTTTCCCTCCAAATTCTCTTACCCATCTAATCCCTGCTTATTGGAGGATCTTAATACTGTGGTTAAGGGTATGGGTTTCAAAGGATTCCCTAGGGCTTCCCTGGTGGTGCAGTGGTTGAGAGTCCACCTGCCGATGCAGGGGACACGGTTCGTGCCCCGGTCTGGGAGGATCCCACATGCCGCGGAGCGGCTGGGCCCGTGAGCCATGGCCGCTGAGCCTGCGCGTCCGGAGCCTGTGCTCCGCAACGGGAGAGGCCACAGCAGTGTAAGGATATAGGATTAGGATCTAGCTCAAGGATGTGAGCGATTACAACTTAAATCTGCTCCTGAAGTGATCGATAACATACATTATTATGTAAATATACACAATGGAATTCTTTTTTTTTTCAGGTTTTCACTTTTTATTGCACTTACATTTAAATTACCATTAAATACTAAGCATAAGTTAAATAAATAAATAAAAGGGGAGGGGGGTGTGGCTGGTCGTTGCAGGAATCTTTTGTTCTTGCAGCTGTCCAGGTAGGTCTGGTCACAATGTTCCCATAAACCTCCAACAAGATAATTGTTACTTTCTGTCTTGCAACTTTTTTTTTTTTTTTTTTTTTCCTCTCACTGTTGTGGCCTCTCCCGTTGTGGAACACAGGCTCCGGACGTCCAGGCTCAGCGGCCATGGCTCACGGGCCCAGCCACTCCGCGGCATGTGGGATCTTCCCGGACCGGGGTACGAACCCGTGTCCCCTACATCGGCAGGCGGACTCTCAACCATTGCACCACCAGGGAAGTCCCTGTTCTGCAACTTTTTATCTCTATATGAATGGAAAAGTGTGTCTTTAAAGGTCAGAGGCTGGAGAATGGGCTATCAGCTATATTCCAGGCTCTAGGCAACATTCTTGTGTGTGTGTGTGTGTGTGTGTGTGTGTGTGGTGTGTGTGTGTGTGTGTGGTGTGTGTGCGTGTGTGTGTGTGTGTGTGTGTGTGTGTTTGAAGTAACATTTATTGATTGATTCCCCTTCCCTTTTTTTTTTTGGCCACACCACAAGGCTTGTGGGAATCTCAGTTCCCTGACCAGGTATTGAACCCGGGCCACAGCAATGAAAGTGCCGAACCCTAATCATTAGATCACCAGGGAACTCCCTGACTTCCCCTTTCTTTTTTGAGTCCCAATAAAATTTTATTTACAAAAAATCAGGTGGTTAGCCTGGGGCCATAATTTGCCACCCCTGCTCTAAAGAGTGGGACCCAGAGCCTGAATCCATGGGAGATTCTAGGCAACATTCTTTTATAAAGGTGCAGAGCCAGCATGACTAAGCACAGGCAACAGAGCACAAGGGTTAGAGGTAAAGGAATAGATTCAATACGAAGTCAGGTTTGTTCTACTCTGTTACAGCCCTAACCCCCAGTGTGATGGAATTTGGAGGTGGGGTCTTTGGGTGATTGGGTTTAGATGAGGTCATGAGGATGGGACCCCCATGAGGGGATTAGTGTCCTTATAAAGAGAGCCTTCGTGCAAGCATGCCCTCTCTCTGCCACGCGAAGGCTGAGGGGACTCTTGCCGAGGACCAAGCACAGAAGTAGGAATTCAAAGCACATCTGTCCCCTCACTTCTGGCTGTGCCAGGAGAAAATAAGGAGTCCTGATCCAAGGTCCATACTTTCTCATTGTCTCCATTCATTCAACAGGCGAGTGTAGAGCCAGGTGCAGATTTGGGCTGGGTGCAGGGGTGGGGTGGAGAGGGCTCCAGCCCGCCCCTCCCCCAATGGGAGCAAGTCTTTGTCCTGCTCTCTTCCGCCAGGGTCTGTCCCATCCCCCTCTCTCTGGCATCTTTACTTTCTCTTTCCCTTTGCAATAACCTCGGGTCCTGCTGCACAGAGGGGTCCAGCTCCATCAGAGACTGACCTCTGCCAAGAGGGAGGGCCCAGGAGAAGGTGGGTCGGAGCCTAAGGAAGCAAACCACCCCAGGGCCCTCCCACCCCTGGTGCCAAAGCAGGAAGGAGGTGGAGCCTCGGCTGAGACGGCCTGGGAGGTCGCTCACAGATAAGGGGGTTTTCTACACAAGAGCCCTGGGAGAGGAAATGGAGCCCCAGCACCCGAGACAAAGGGCAGGGATGGGACTAGCCAGCAAAGGAGGCTGCAGCCAGAGGCCCCGGATCAGGTACCGCTGCTGCCTGCTCTGTCCCACTGGACCCCGTCTCCAGCCCTCTCTAGGGCTGCGCCTCTGTCCTTGGCCTGCTTTTCCCCCCCGCGCAGTCCCTGCAGTCCCAGCCTTGTTCCTTTCCCTCTTTGGGCTCCTTCTCTGCAGGGCCCACTCCCATCTGGGGTCTTTGCCCTGCTCTGGGGGTGCCCCCACTATTGTTTCTGAACTGGCCCCTCCCAAACCTCCACCCAGCTCTGAGGGTCTTCGTGGCCCAGCTCTCAGTCTGAAAGTCTGTCGGGCTAGGCCGTCCCCTCCCTGCCTGTGCGGGGCTGCACCCTCTATTGGTCGGAAGTATCTGTGCTCTGTTAACGCTTAGAATTTGGCGAAAGGATGATTGACGCAGCTGGTGACTTTTTTTAAAGCGCTCTGATCAGTTTTCTGTAGTATTTACACCATCGTAAACACAGTGTGAGAATAGCTCTCTGAGGCAAGAAGATAAATCATCTCTTCCAAGGATATCTCAACTCTGAGCAGGAAAATAAATGCACACTGTTCACAAACCTGGCCACACCCTAGGTGACCACGCTTCACGTTTATAACTGTACCACTAACAGCTCTAATGGAACTGGAGGAAAGATCAGGAGAAACGCTCCTATTTTAAAATTAAGTAGAAAAGAAAGCCACACCCAAGACTTCACACAGCTGCAAGGTCACATAATGGAAGAGCTGGAAATGGCCTGGCCTGGTCAGGGGACCCAGCTCTATCACTTACAGCTCTGTGACTTAGGCAGACTACTTGTCCCCCTCTGCATCCTCGCTTCCTCCTCTATAAAATGGGCATGGCTGCCGCAGCATTTGAGTTCAGATACAGAAAGCACTTGTAACCATAGCCCAAGCCTGTGAATTTAGGTTTTCATCCGACATTAAAACACAAAACAAACACGCGCAAGTGAAAAGTCAGGAAGGAATTGAACTGAAATGTTAAAGGCTCTGATTTTGGAGTGGAGAGGTTTTCGTTACTCTTTTTTATTTTTCTAATGATTTGGGGGGTGGGTGGGCAGGAAAACCGGAGTGGAGGTGGCGGGATGTGCTATTGGAAGTAGCAGAGCCAGGGCCCCTGTGGGAGAACATCACCCATCCCTGCTGTCCCAGCACCCTCTCCTCTCCCTCTCCCCCAGCCTTCCTGCCTGGAAAGGCGCAGGAAATTCTCAAGGCCCAGGCGGGTTGCTGGGAGGCCCAGCGCCTAGGGCGTCCAGGGGGCTACGCTCTGGAGAGACCAGCCGGGAGTAACTCCAGCGGGCGCTCTCTGCATTTTCCCTTTTCTCTCTTTTGCCCCAGACACCCAGTGGAGTGGTTAGATCGCCAAACCTTCTCCTTCCACTTTCGCAACCTGAGATTTGCCAGTGGGCGGAACTACACCTACCTCTGCTACCAGGTGGAAAGACTGAAGCACTGCTCACCTGACTCCTCCGACTGGGGTGTCTTTCAAAACTGGGTATGGGCCCCAGGACACTCTCATCGCAGGCGGGAGCTAAGTGTTGACCCAGAAAAGAGGCGCAGCCGAGAGACACAAAAGCATTTATTTGGTGCCTTAGAGTTGCAATGCGGGGAGCACAGATTCAGGAGCAGCCTGTGCTGTGTCCCGCCACAGGGAAAAAAGCCGGACGGGGCGGGGGCGGGTATCGGCAAATTGCGGAAGGTTTAGGGTGCTTGCACAAGTTGTTTTCCCAATATTATGATTGGGAGATATAATTACAATTGCAGTTCATTGGTTTTCAGAGTATATTATGTCAGATACTAGGAAAATCCCTTTTGCAGTGTGTCCAGTTTTTAATCAAGAATGCGGATATGGGGACTTCCTTGGCGGTCCAGTGGTTAAGACTGGGTGCTCCCAATGTAGGGGGCGCTGGGAACTAAGATCCCGCATTTCGCCCGCACCCAGCCCCGCCCCAACCCAATAAAAAAGAATGCGGATATAGCAGTGACAGGCTCTGTCCTATGCCCTTGCCCAGTGTAATAGTTCAAATCTGGTGCCTGTTTCAAAAATGGGATGAAATTTTAGCCCCCAAATGGTGTCCCTCATGTCAGAGGTGTTACACAGGTTCACATAAGCCACTAGAGGACGTGGAAAAAATGGTAATAAGTCCAACGCCTTTTGGGGGTTCTCAGTGGCGGATGCATCTTCCCACACATTTTCTTAAGTCCGGGAACCGGATACGTGATAGTGGTTGACTTAATCCCACAAAGCCTTGTTTAGCGAGTCTGCTGGTGGGGGGTCTCTGAGTTTGTCATCGGGCTTGGCGAAATGTCCCCCCACCCGCCTGCCCTCCTCCACCCAGAGGGCAGCCTTTTCAGAACCTGTGTGCGGAAGGGGCGGGGAGGGGGTGTGCACTGTAGCGGTATTATCCCATCAAAACCTAATCTGAGTCACAGGTGTCATCTCACTCTTTCTACTACCCAGTGTTCAAAAAGTTAAGAGAAACTGATGAAATTAATATTGACGCTGTGTTAGACAACACAGTCATCCCTAGATATGGGGGTGGGGAGGTTGGTTCCAGGACCCCCACGAACACCAAAATCTGAAGATGCTAAATCCCTCACGTAAGATGGCATAGCATTTGTATATAATCTACCCACATCCTCCCATAGACCTTAGATCATCTCTAGTTTACTTATAATACCTGATACAATGTAAATGCTATGTAAATAGTTGTAAATACAATGTGGATGTTATGTAAGTAGTTGCCAGCCTGGCAAATTCAAGTTTTGCGTTTTGGAACTTTCCGGAATTTTTTTTTTTCCTGAATAATTTCAATAGGTTGAATCTGCAGATAAGCAACTCTCATATACAGAGGACTGACTGTATACCTAATCTATTATCTCAATTAGATGTATTTTCTAATATATAACTAATATAAACCTCATGAGATAGTTTACATTCTTTTTTCTTCATACGAAGTCACTGAAATGAACTGTGTATTTTTACACTTGCCACACACCTCCCTTCAGACGAGCCGCACCTCAAGTGCTCTGTAGACACGTGTGGCTGGTGTTTCTGCCAACGGACAGGGAAGCTCTGTGGGCCTCCCAGCAGACAGCACCTAGGGACCGAGCCTGGACCCCACAGGGCCTGGACCAAAGCAGGCACTCAGGTTACTTGTAGAATGAATGAATGGGAGGATGGATGTTAGAATGAATGGGTGAGTCGATGAATGAGGGAAGTCGATGACTAAAGAAGAAAAGGGAGGGGAGAGATGGAAAGAAGGAATAACTCCTGAACAACCTGCCTCTGGGATGCCCACCCCCCTTACCCCTCCTCCCCAGCTCCCTAGCCCAGCCTCACTGCCTGCTCTGGCGGCCAAAAACGCCCCCTTTCCGCCTCCATCTCTCCCAGGTCTATCCCTGCCATGCGGAACTCTGCTTCCTCTCTTGGTTTCGCGCTAAGAAGCTGTCCTCTTACGAGCAGTACCACATCACCTGGTTCTTATCCTGGAGCCCCTGCTTGTCATGTGCAGAGCAGGTGGTTGCGTTCCTGAAGGAGAACAGGAACGTGAGGCTGAGCATCTTCGCCGCCCGCCTCTACTACTTCTGGAAACCAGATTACCAGCACGGGCTGCGCATGCTGCGCCACCAGAGGGCCTGGGTGCGCATCATGTCCTTCCGAGGTGAGAGCAGAGGGGGCTGGGGGCTGGAGGGCGGGGCGGTGGGAGGGATGGGGGCGGACCTAGAATACCCGCCAGGGAGGGTGAGCGGGCGGAGAACCTGGGAAACGAGGCAGGACTGAGGGCACACGGCAGGGAGTGGGCAGGAGGGGGCAGGGCACAGGATGGTCAGCAGAGAAGGGCCTCCCAGGGCCCGGACCTGATGGCTTTCTCTCCTCTTTATCTCAGACTTTAAATACTGTTGGAAAAACTTTGTGTACAATCAGGGAATGCCCTTCAAGCCTTGGAAGAAACTGCATAAAAATTATCAGTTCCTGGTGGCAAAGCTTCATGAAATTCTCGGGTGAGGGCTTCCTTAGCCTTCCTCCCCACACCTCCTCCTTATCTCCGAGTACCTTCCACCTCCCTCCTCAGCCTCCTCTCCTCCCTGGCCCCAGAGGGCCACTGCCCTTGGGCTGCCCCTGCCCTCCCTCAGCTCCTCTCTCCTTTCTTCCCCCAGCGTCTTCCCCTACCCCCCCGTGAGATCTCCCTCTCCCCCAGCGAGGGAGCCCCACCTCCTCCCATCTCACACATTGACCAAACCTTGTTATTGAACTGAACATAAATGGGCATGAATATGTATAAGTGTGAAAATGAGATTTGGAAAACATCCTTGAAGACAGACTTGACTTATCAGAGAACGAGGCTCCTTGATGGGAATGATGGTACCCGTTCGCTAGGATATCCGCAACAAAACGCCACAGACTGGGCGACTTAACAACAGGTATTTTACTTTCTCACCGATGTGGAGGCTAGAAGTCCTAGATCAAGGAGTCGGTAGGTTGGGCTTCTCCTGCACCCTTCCTCCTTGGCTGCAGACAGCTGCCTTCTCTCTCTATCCTCAGATGGTCTTTCTTCTGTGCATGACCCCTGGGGAGCCCCAGGTGTCCCTCTGTGTGTCCCAATTTCCTCTTCTCATAAGGACATCAGGCAGATTGGACTAAGGATCACCCTAAGAGCTTCCTCTTAACACAATCACCTCTTTAAAGGCCCTATCTCAAGTATAGTCACGTTCTGAGAAACTGGAGGTTGGGATTTCAGCATATGGATTTGCAGGGACACGGTTCAGCCCATACGATGACCAAAGGCTTTTTTGAGCTGAGCAGGTGCAGTGAGAGCAGGATCCTTGTCCTGTGTGTCTCTCTCTGGGTTATGCCCCCTTGACCCTGACTCCTCTGCTTCCATTCCAGACCTTGGTGTCCCTAGAACCCCACCGCCACTCCACCTTCACTTTGTCATCATCACACCCTGTCCTCACTCTGCTCATCCCTCATCCCATTCCCAGATTGCTGCCAGAGACGAAGCTCCGGCGATGGTGACGGAGAATGAGCAAAAGGAAAAAAAAGAATGCTTACGTTTACATTTAAATACGTTTTTAGAAAACAAAAGTAGGATTGGGGATGTGAGGATTGAGATTGTTGGAGCTTTTTCAAAAAGCAGAATAGAAAGTGGAAGGGCTGCTAAGAGTCAGGTCAGAGGCCACAGCTCAGTTGCTCAAGGTAGATCAGGAAGCGAGCGTCTGGCCCTTTGTCCACAGAGCCAGTTGCCGCGTGAACGCACCGGGGAGGAACTCAGTGGAGGTTCCAGAAAGGGTGGCCGGGATTGTGGCAGGGCCAAAAGGGAGTAAGAGCCTGGTGAGGTGGGATTCTGGGCAGGCAGATGCAGAGGAAGGAACAGCAAGTGGGAAGCTGTTGGTTTGGAATCTGTCCTTAAAGTCCTTGTGGAGAAGGTCTGGGGTCCCGCTGATCTTGGCCGTCTGGGTGGGAATTGTCAGTAGCAGCAGACACTTTACTCTCCCTTCCTGTTTGCACTGCTGCCTGGGGGTCTTGGGCAGAATCCAGGCTGTCTCTGGTTGCTTCGGCTCTTCTGCCTTGATGCTCTCCCTGTCGGTGTTTCCTTCAAGGAGGGAGGCACAGAGGGACATGGTTGGGGATGGCATACCTCCTGCTTGTCTTGGGCATTAAAACGGGCCACAGTGGCCAGCTTAAAATGTCCCTCTCCTGGCACACCTGCATTTTGGCCCATCTCAGGTGGCTCACAGGAATCTCCAAGCCGGGGCTGTAGGATTGCTGTCACTAGGGAAAGGCCAGCAAAGGGTTTCAACCTTCTTGTCCATCTTTCCTGCCTCTCAGGCCAGGGGTGACTTAGCTCTCTGAGTTTGACCAACACTTCAGTGTACAAATCTGATCACTCTTTGGATTTCCCTGGTGGTCCAGTGGTTAAGACTCCATGCTTCCAGTGCAGGGGGCACAGGTTCAATCCCCGGTTGGGCAAGCTCCGCGTGCCACGTGCTGTGGCAAAAAAAAAATAAAAATCTGGTCACTCTTCCCAGAAGGATCCAGCTCATTCTAGAATCTTTTGTTGGCTGTGGCCCTGGGCATTAGGACAGATGGGGGTGAAGGGGACACCATTCCTGTGGATACTCTAACCTCCTGCCCAAGCTCTTGTTACCCCCGAGGCCGTACCAGGGCCTGTGGGGCAGAAGGTGGTGTGTGCAGGGCGGGCAGGGGGGAGCAGTGGGATGACAAGCTGGGAAAAGTTAATTTGGGAATCACATTTGTGTGCAGTTTGGACTGGAGGTGGCCATGACTGCTCTAAGACCTCCTCGCTAGGTTTCAACTTTCCCCAGAGCTGTTTTCTCATCTGGAGGTCTTGGTGGCCACATGACAAAGTAAGCAGATAGCTTACCCCTTCTCTTGTGCTCCCTCCCCCACTCCTTTTCATGGAACAATGAGGAAGCAAGGGGAGGGAACCAGGCTAGGCTTCCTGGACAGCTTTCCAGTTCTGCCATTTATTTGCTGTGTGACCTCAAGAGAGTGTCTTAACCTCTCTGTGCTGGGACCACATCTAAAATGTCAGGATAATGCTCCTCCCCGCTTGATGCTACTGGGGAGCTGGGGGTAGCAGATGGTGCACAGGATCTGCTCAACACAGGGCTGGAGATGAAGATCTGGAGTACTGACCCCCAGCCCTCATTTTCCGTCCTACCCAGAGTCTTGTCAGGGTACTGAATAAAAGCTAAGTGCCAAGTAGGAGTAGGTTGGAGAGGTCTCCAGCCTACCCCTCCCCCAGTGGGGGCAGGCCTTTGTCCTGCTCTCTTCCGCCAGGGTCTGTCCCATCCCCCTCTCTCTGGCATCTTTACTTTCTCTTTCCCTTTGCAATAACCTCGGGTCCTGCTGCACAGAGGGGTCCAGCTGCATCAGAGACCGACATCTGCCAAGAGGGAGGGCCCAAGAGAAGGTGGGTCGGAGCCTAAGGAAGCAAACCACCCCAGGGTCCTCCCACCCCTGGTGCCAAAGCAGGAAGGAGGTGGAGCCTCGGCTGAGACGGCCTGGGAGGTCGCTCTCAGATAGGGGGCTGTCCTAAAAAAAGGGTCCTGGGAGAGGAAATCGAGGCAGAGTGCCTATGACAAAGGGCTGGGCTTGGACAAGCCTTCCTAGGCCAGGAGACTGCATCTGGACTCCTGGGATCAGGTAAGTCCAGAGCCCAGGAGGAGGAAAGAGGATGGGTCTGAGAGACAAAAACCACCCTGGGCCTCCCACCTCCTCTTACCCAGACAGGAAGGGCATCTACCGCTCCGAGAGCTGTAGGGGAACGCTCTCAGATAAGGGACTTTCCCAAGGCCAAGCGCAGCCTTGTGAGAGGCAGGTGGAACCAGAGATCCCAGTGCCCAGGGCAAGCTGGGACATGTCTGCCAAGGAGGCTGGGGCCCGGCTGCAGGGGCCAGGTGGGGCTGCTGGTCCTCCTCGCTGCCTCGGGCTCCGCGCCCAGCCCTGGGTTCTCTCCCTCTCTGGTTCCTTCTCTTGCCTCGGGCCTCCCAGCCCTACCTCTGCCACAGCCTGTCTCTCTGTGTCCCTGGCCATATCCCATAGGCATGGCCACTGGGTCTTCCTAAAGCTCTCTGTGCACCCTCAGTCCTAGACTTTAGGTTCAAGGATGAGTGAAACAATGTTTGGAGTCAGCTATAAAAGCGTTTTTGTAAATTTTATGTTAAAGGCACAATTTTGCAGAGAATATTCTCATTTCTCCTCTGTGGAGGGAAAACTCTCCAAGACAAGAAGATAACTCGTTTCCCATGAAGACACTACCAAGTATAAAAAATTCAATTGGTCTTTAAGTACTTCTTACAAGTTGTTTCTATCGTACCTACAGTTTTAGCTATTCAAGGGCAAGGTGCAACATTTGTGCTATGAAGATAAGTCCTCTTGTCTCAAATGTGAAATATCTCAGCCTTGAGTGTCTGGCTTTCCCCAGGACTGGGGAGTTTCTCAGAACATGGGAACTTCAGGGCTAAAATCAGGAAGACTCCGGGCAAACGGGGCAGTGGTTGTCTCAGGTGTGCTATGAATGGGGTTTCCCTTCTAATCCTTACCCTGAGGGTGGCCAGTTGCCCTCATGGGGAGTATGAACTTCAGGCGAGGTCATTGGCCAGTAATCGAAGGCCACAGTCCAGAGATGGCCTCTTCAGCAATCGTTACCCAAATCCATCTAAAGTTTTACTAATTAACACAAGGGACGTCAGAGATAGGTTTCCACTGATGACGTTTGTGGCTTTGTTAATTAGCATAACATATCAGAAATGGTTTTTCATTGGTGGAACTGGTGGTGTTTCAATGAGTTGGCTGGAAATATGGCGAGACTCCTCTGGCCTTGCAGGAACAAAGTATTGTGTCCCGTGGTCTGGGCCGTGAGGGCACCCTTGGCTTGATTCCTGTGTCCAGATGCCAATTCTGAGGCTCTGAGGTCATCTGAGTCTGACTCGGTGGTCAACCAAGTGACGTTACCTTGGGTGGAGTGTCCAGGAGGACAATGGGCTGGGGCCATCAAGCCTCCCAAGCTCGTTCAGACTGGCATCTGCTTGGTCATGGGTGTCCACGTGCAGTGCGGCTCCGGCCAGAGGGTGCCTTCATGCGCCTCTCTGGGGCCCGGCAGGAAGGCTCCTGGTTACATCCACCTACTGCTGTCCGTGCAGAGCCAACAGCACTTATTGAAAAGAACCTGGTGGTTCTGCATCCCCACATGGGCTGGGCCACTTTGCAGTATAACATTAAATGAAAAAAAAGCAAGATACAAAATGGAATACTGTATAGAGTACAGTCATAATTAGGGGGAGAAAAAGCTATGTGAGCCCTTCAGCCAAAAGGCTCTGTCACAACACTACCTTGGTGACAACAGCTTTTCCTGTTCACATGCCTCTGTGCTCTTTGTACAGACAAAATTATGATACACACACGTCGGCCAAGAGCACAGTGTTAAAGGAAGCTCTTTAACTTCCATCCCCCTCCCCACTCCCCAAAGAGAAGGGTCCTGACATTAGGTACAGGGTTGAGGTGCTTGTGGGACCTTAACAGAGGGGTCTGGGGCTCAAGACAAAGATGTGAGAGACGAGGAAGGACATGCCGTGTCCAATTCTCGGGGTGGGGGCACCCCCACTCAGCCCAGGAGTCCTGCCTGCAATGGCCTCTAGCATAGGCTGGAGGGGTGGTGATGTGTGAGGGGGGAGAGCTCGCCCTCTTCCCTCTCCCTCCCAGTACTCCTGGCCAACAAAGAAGGAAGAGACCCTCCCTTACCTCCCCTTAGGGGCCTAGGTGAACCCAAGGAACTGGGTTCAGAATGTGACAGAGCCTTGGGTGACACCAGAAAACACTCTGCATCTTTGGTTTTCTCCTTCCTGTTGCACAGAAACACAATGAATCTGCTAAAAACAAATATATTCAGACAACAGTTTGGCAACCAGCCCCGGGTCCCACAGCCCTGCTACCGGAGGAAGACCTATTTGTGCTACCAGCTGAAGCAGCTCGATGGCTTCACGCTTGACAAAGGCTGCTTCCAAAACAAGGTGCCAAGTGGGTTCCCTGGGCACAGGGCAAGCAGGGGCAACCGCACCAGGCAGGGAAAATCCTGAGGCTTAGCAGAATCTGAGTGACCCCACTTCCCTGGAGCTCTCCACATTCTTTCCCATCCGCGGGCCACCACACAAGCCCTTCCCGCCAGCAGAATGTACCTCCTAACCCCTCTTTGAGAAGTTGATGTTTCCTCATCCTCCAGATCTCAGCTCGGTCACCACTTCGGGGAAGCCAAGCGCTCTTCCAAGGACTGAGCACCTAACCTCACCTACAAGATCTCCATCACACTTCTGCCTTTCTGCCATCTTCCTACCTGTCCCGTCCCCTCTCCCTCCCTCCCTGACCTCCCTGGTACCCCCAGGTTCAAACATCTCCAGACAACCTCCTGGACATGTCCAAAAGCCAGGTCACAGAGTATTCAGGACTGTGCCCTGGGGGTGTCTGTTCTACAACCCGTCTCCTCTGGCCACTGGGACCCTGATCTGATTCCAATGAAGTTACAGGTGCTTGGGGAGTGTGGAATTAATGGATGAGTGAGTGAGTGAAGGAATGAATAATTGAAGGAAAGAAGGAGGTTCTTTCCTTGTGCTATAGGCAGTTCACATACTGGAAAGTTCACAGGACAGAGGCCCTCGTCCCGAGCTTCACCCTCGGTGTGTGACCTCTGGCCTCTGCCTTCTAACCAACCCTTCCGTCTCTCTGAGAACCTCTCCAGAAACAGCGACATGCAGAAACTCGCTTTATTGACAAGATCACCTCGCTGAATCTCGACCCAAACCAGCGCTACAGAATTATCTGCTATGTCACGTGGAGTCCCTGCCCTGCCTGTGCCGGGGAACTGGTTGATTTCATCAACGGTCAGGACAACCTGAGCCTGCAGATCTTTGCCTCCCGCCTGTACTTCCACTGGGTCAGGGTGTTTCAAAGGGGGCTGCAGCAGCTACAGGCAGCCCAGGTCTCAGTGGCTGTCATGACCCGCTCAGGTAGGAAGAGAGACAGAGCTGTCGGTGGACGGGAGGATCTGCGGTTCCAAGAGCGAAAGCCACTGAGTGGGAGTGGGGGAGAGGGGAGGCTGGACAGGAAGGACGGCGGCCCAGCTGAGACCCAAGGTGTGATACCACCTGAAGGGGAAATTCCAGGGACAGACTAATTCCAGGGAGAGGAAGAGAAGGAAGGGGAAAGGAAGGAGGGACGGTGGCCCTGCTGGTGCAAGCTTGCTGCTCCCCTGCCCTTGGGGCCTGACTCAGTTTCCCTCTCTCATCTCAGAGTTTGAAGACTGCTGGGAAGAGTTTGTGGATAACCAGGGGATGCCCTTCGAGTCCTGGGATAAGCTGGAACAATACAGTGAAAGCATAAGCCGTCGGCTCCAGAGGATCCTGTCGGTGAGAAGCTCTCCCCGCTGCAGGCCCCTGGCCTCTCCACGCCCCGCCGACCCCCTTCCCAGCTTCAGCCCCACTTCTGTCTGTCAATCCTCTCCTTGCTCTCTCCCCACTGCCCCCCACTGCTTTCTCTTTTCTCATGACACCCCCTTTAGGTCCCCTCTTCCAGGGGCTCCCAGTTCCTTCGTTCTCTCTCTCTTCATAGACTTTTTTTTTAATACACTTTATTATACTTATTTATTTTTGGCTGCGTTGGGTCTTTGTTGCTGCGCGCGGGCTTTCTCTAGTTGTGGCAAGCAGGGGCTACTCTTTGTTGCGGTGCGCGGGCTTCTCATTGCGGTGGCTTCTCTTGTTGCGGAGCATGGGCTCTAGGCGCGCGGGCTTCAGTAGTTGCAGCACACGGGCTCAGTAGCTGTGGCTTGGGGGCTCTAGAGCACAGGATCAGTAGTTGTGGTGCACAGGCTTAGTTGCTCCATGGCATGTGGGATTGTCCCGGACCAGGGCTCACACCCGTGTCCCCTGCATTGGCAGGAGGATTCTCAACCTCTGCACCATCAGGGAAGCCCCTCTTCATAGACTCTTGTTAGCTTTCTGTTTCTCTTAAGGCATCCCTGGCCTGCCTTGATCCAGTTCTTTTCTTGTCCCGGCATTTTCAGCCTCGCCTCTGTTCCCCTTCCTCCCTCAGTTTCCTGCCAACCGAAGCTTTCTCATTTCTCTCTCAATAGCCCTCGAATTGGAATAATTTAGAGGATTCCTTCAGAGACTTGAGACTTGGATCCCCATCCCCTTCATCGTTAAGAAGTGACTCAAGATGACAGGCCCTGGGGCATCTCACTGCTTCATAAACTGCTGGCTCTTAGGAGCAAGTAGCTCCACGGTCACCCCTGACCCTCGCCCAAGTCCACAGACCTTTCTTTCCTCTTTCATTCTTCTTTTTTCCTTTCTTTTCTAAGTGGGTAAATATTTTTATAATTGAAAAAATAAAAATAATTTGAAAGTCTGTAAAACTTGGGTTACTTTCTGAAAGGAGAATCAGGTTTTTCCTTCATAAAAAGATGAGTATAAAGAACTTTCATACTACAGCACTAAGGAAAAATTTACTTAAGAATTCCTAGTATAGGGACATCTCTGGTGGCGCAGTGGTTAAAAATCCACCTGCCAATGCAGGGGACACGGGTTCAAGCGCTGGTCCGGGAAGGTCCCACATGCCGTGGAGCAACTAAGCCCGTGCACCACAACTACTGAGCCTGTGCTCTAGAGCCCGTGAGCCACAACTACTGAGCCTGCGTGCCATAACTAATGAAGCCCACACACCTTGAGTCTGTGCTCTGCAATAAGAGAAGCCACTGCAGTGAGAAGCCCGCACACCACAACGAAGAGTAGCCCCCGCTCGCCACAACCAGAGAAAGCCCGCATGCAGCGACTACTAAAGCCCACGTGCCTAGAGCCCGTGCTCTGCAGCAAGAGAAGCCACCAAAATGAGAAGCACGCGCACTGCAACAAACAGTATCCCCTGCTGGCGGCAACTAGGGAAAGCCTGCGCAGCAACAAAGACCCAACACAACCAGAAATACATTAAAAAATTTTATAAAAAAATAAAATAAAAATGGACAAAAAAACTGAATAGACATTTTTCCGAAGAGGAACTGCAGATGGCCAACAGGCACATGAAAAGATGCTCAACATCGCTAATCATCAGGGAAATGAAAATCAAAACCACAATGAGATATCACCTCACACCTGTCAGAATGGCTAGTATCAAAAAACACAAATAACAAACGTTAGCGAGGGTGTGGAGAAAAGGGAACCCTTCTACCCTGTTGGTGGGAATTGGTGCAGCCACTGTGGAAAAGAGCACGGAAGTTTCCCGAAAAACTAAAAATAGAACTATCATATGACCCAGCAATACCACTCCTGGGTATTTATCTGGGAAAACAAGAACACTGATTTGAAAAGATACGTGCATTCCAATGTTCATAGTAGCGTTATTTACAATTGCCAAGATATGGAAGCAACCTAAGTGTCCATCAACAGATGAATGGATAAAGAAGATGTGGTACATATATACAAAGGAATATTACTCAGCCCTAAAAAGGAACAAAATTTTGTCTTTTGCAGCAACATGGATGGACTTAGAGGACATTATGCTAAGTGAAATAAGTGAGACAAAACAAATACTGTATGATATCACTTATATGTGGAATGTAAAAAATACAACAAACCAGTGAATAAAACAAAAAAGAGGGCTTCCCTGGTGGCGCAGTAGTTGAAAGTCCGCCTGCCGATGCAGGGGACACGGGTTCGTGCCCCGGTCCGGGAAGATCCCACGTGCCGTGGAGCGGCTGGGCCCGTAAGCCATGGCCGCTGAGCCTGCGCGTCCGGAGCCTGTGCTCCGCAACGGGAGAGGCCACAACAGTGAGAGGCCCGCGTACCGCAAAAAAAAAAAAAAAAGCAGACTCACAGTTATAGAAACAAACTAGTGGTTACCAGTGGGGAGAGGGAAGGGGGGAGGGGCAATATAGGGGTGGGGGAGTGGGAGGTGTAAGATAGGCTCCAGGATGTATTGTACAACACAGGGAATAGAGCCAATACTTTGTAATAACTGTAAATGGAAAGTAACCTTTTTTTTTTTTTTTTCCGGTACGCGGGCCTCTTCGGGTTTGGAAGGTATAAAATAATCAACAATAACAGGAGAAAGTTTGTATCTTCTTTTCCAGTGTTTACACAATTTCTGGAATTTCCTTGTCTTATTCCATTCCTTAGAACTCCAAGACAATGAGGAGTAAATGGTGACATGGTCCCAATTTAACTGAAATGATTTTAATATTTTGCCATTATAATAATATTTATTGCTTTTCTATAAAAAATCATTTTGTACACTTGAATTTGAAAGGGAAACAAAAAAGAGAAAAGACGCAGGGTAAACAAGAGGGCTGAAGTCAGAATTAATGTATAAAAGCTTTTTCTCTATATTAACAACAATTACCTAAAAATGGAAAAGGGGGAAATATTACACTTAAAAAAGCAATAAAAAGTATTAAATCCAATCAACATACAAAAATCAGTTACATTTCTTTACACCAATAATTAACAATCCGAGAAGGAAATTAAGAAAGCAATCCCATTCACAATAGAATCAAAAAGGATAAAATACTTAGGAGTTAACCAAGAAAACCAAAGACCGCTACATGGACAACTACAAAACACTGCTGAAAAAAATTAAAGAAGACACGGACAAGTGGAAAGACATCTCATGTTCATGGATTCGAAAAGTTAATATTGTTAAAACGTCCATACTACCCAAAATGATCTACAGATTCAATGTGATCACTTCAAAATCTCAAAGTCATTTTTTGCAGAAATAGGAAAAAACATCCTAAAAGTTCATATGGAATTTCAAGGGATCCCAAATTGCCATGCAAACTTAGAACATGCATAAATTCTGGAAAAGATACAAAGTGTCAGAAATTAAAATCTGTATGACGGGGACTTCCCTGGTGGTGCAGTGGTTAAGACTCCGCGCTCCCAACGCAGGGGGCCTGGGTTCGCTCCCTGGTCAGGGAACTAGATCCCACGTGCATGCCACAACTAAGAGTTCGAATGCCACAACTAAGGACCCCGCCTGCTGCAACCAAGACCTGATGCAACCAAATAAATAGGTAAATAAATCTTAAAAAAAAAAAAAAAAAGGAATTCCCTGGAAGTCCAGTGGTTAGGACTCAGCCCCATCACTGTCAGGGGAACTAAGATCTCACAAGCTGTGTGCCGTGGCATAAATAAATAAATAAATTAATTAATTAAATGGATAAAAAGTTAAAAAAATCTCTATGACAAAGAGAAACTTAACAGTTTCTGATGCCATAAATAAATATTTATTATTGTTAAAAAAGACTTGGCCTAACACTCAAAGATTTCAGTTTAAATCTCCTTAGTTTGTGCATCTCAATAAAGAGTCAATCGTTACATGATTCAGATCCTACAACCTTGATTGTTCTGAAATATTTTATCTGTGAATGTTTGGCTTGTTATTTAAGACATCTGAAGGGTTCAAAAAATCAATCATATTAGATAATAATTGCCATTTAAGTTTTAAGGGACTGTAGCTAGTCACATTAATAATTATGTTTAAATGCTTGAGGAAAACTGATTTTCAGAGCTATATTATTTTTACAAATTGTGTAATAAACAAAGTACCAATACTAATGAGTATTCCCCTGCAAGCACAAAACACTCCTGGATATTAAAGAAACTATCAAAAATTTATTAAAATTAAGATTGCCTGGAAGTAACTGAAATCCAACCAGGGGCTTAAACCAGACAGAAGCAGGGCCTCTGAGGATGGCCATGCAGTTTGTTCACCTCACAACTCCAGAGTCTTCCGTTCATGTCCTCTGCCCTGTGAACAGCACTCCCTGGGCTTGTGCAATATGGCAGCCCTGGATGGATGCTTATCTCAAACAGAGAAGTCCAGGTAGAAGCTGCAGAGCTCAGAAAATGGGCCCACAGCCATTCAGGGCCTGGGCTGATTCCAGCCTTCTGCTGTCATCCTCAGGATGTGCTGGACCTTGGTCCTTGTGGCCCAAAATATAGCCCCATCATAACATCTGTGTTCTGTAGCTGGATGGGGGGAGAGGGGAAGAAAGGTCAAAGGACCAAACCAGCTGTCTCTTAGGAGGGGTCCCAGAAGCTGCTATACGGCATTTATTTTCACATCCCACTGAGCAGGACTTAGTCATTCGGCCACAACTAGCAGCAAAGGCGTATGGTAAATGTGGCCTTTATTTTGGATGACCATGTAACTTGCTAAAAATCATGGGTTATAGACTCTGAAAAAAGGGGGAATAAAAAGAGTGGGATAATTAGTAGTTTCTATCCCATTTGTGAGAAAGCTTTTAATAATAAATGTGAAATATGTATGTACTGAGTTGGGTAGTATCCCCCCCTTCCCAGGACCTCAGAATATTGCCCTTATTTGGAAATAGAATCGTTGCAGAGGTAATTATTTATGATGAGGTCACACTGAAGTATGGTGGACGCTTCATCTAACAGCACTGGAGTCCTTCAAGAAGAGGAGAGACACAGACTCGCATGGCGAAGTTCGTGTGGGGTGAGAGATAGAGGCTGCAGTGATGATCTACAAACGAAGGAACACCAAGGAGTGCCGGCAACGCCAGGAGAGAAAGGCCCCAACTGGAGAAGACACAGGAAAGATTCTTCCCTAGCTCCTTCAGAGAAAGTACGGCCTGCCCACACCTTGATTCCAGACTTCTGTCCTCTAGAACTGTGAGAGGATACATTACTGTCGCTTAAAGCCACCCCTTTGGTGACACTTTGTTATGGCAGCCTAGGAAACCATTACGATGTACATATATATAAACAGTGGTCCAATAAATCAGTGATAACTAATTTAAAAATGTTTGTGTGTGTTTGGTGTGGGGGAATACCGTTCACAGCTGTAACAAAAATCATGAAATGCCTAGGAAGAGTCCTAAGAAGAAATAAGTACACTGTATGAATGGAATTGTTAAACCATAATAAAGGACATAAAATAGAAGCTACATAAAGTGAAGAAACATTTAATGTTCCTAGGGAAAATATTTTATTTTTCTTTCTCCTTTCTTCTATAAATTCAAAATAATATTAACCAAAATTTCATTTGAAAATTTTGTATAATTTGAGAAATCCAATTCTAAACTCAATATGGAAAGGGAAAATCTGCAAGAATAGCCAAGACAATTCTGAAAAAGAATAACAATGTTGCTGGGGGGGCAGGGAGGAGAATTGCCCTGCCAAGTATTTTAAAACTTTAAAAACATTAAATGTTAAGCACACCGTAAAGCTATAGTAGCCAAAATAGGTTAAAACTGGCCAAATCTGAGAAATTTTGAGCATTCAAGTAAATAGTGATAATAATGAATGATAGCCATTGAATAAAATAGGAAACCATGGGGCTTCCCCGGTGGCGCAGTGGTTGAGAGTCTGCCTGCCAATGCACGGGACGCGGGTTCGTGCCCCGGTCCGGGAAGATCCCACATGCCGCGGAGCGGCTGGGCCCGTGAGCCATGGCCGCTGAGCCTGCGCGTCCGGAGCCCGTGCTCCGCAACGGGAGAGTCCACAACAATGAGAGGCCTGTGTACCGCAAAAAAAAAAAAAAGAAAAAAATAGGAAACCATGAATCCATACTAATATAAATAACTACACTGAAAGTGTGATGAGGAAGGGATTTTACATAGTTTCAAATTATAGGCAGACCTTGTTTAATTGCGTTTCACTTTATTGTGCTTCACAGATACTGTTTTTTTTTTTATTATTTTATTTATTTATTTTTGGCTGTGTTGGGCCTTCGTTGCTGCGTGTGGGCTTTCTCTGGTTGCAGCAAGCAGGGTCTACTCTCCGTCGCGGTGCATGGGCTTCTCATTGCGGTGGCTTCTCTTGTTGCAGAGCATGGGCTCTAGGCACGCGGGCTTCAGTAGTTGTGGCACGCGGGCTCAGTAGCTGTGGCGCACGAGCTTAGTTGCTCCGTGGCATGTGGAATCTTCCCGGACCAGGGCTTGAACCTGTGTCGCCTGTATTGGCAGGCGGATTCTTAACCACTGCGCCACCAGGGCGGTCCCGTTTGTTTGTCTTTTAAAAATATGTATTTAGTTATTTATTTGGTTGCGCCAGGTCTTAGTTGCAGCACGTGGGCTCCTCAGTTGCAGTATGCGAACTCTTAGTTGTGGCATGCATGTGGGATCTAGTTCCCTGACCAGGGATCGAACCCGGGCCCGTGCATTGAGAGCACGGAGTCTTAGCCGCTGCACCACCAGGGAAGTCCCCGACACTGTGTTTTTTACAAACTGAAGGTTTGTGGCAACCCTGCATTCAGCAAGTCTATTAGCACCATTTTTCCTACAACATTTGCTCACTTTGTGTCTTTGTGTCACTTGGAAATTCTCTCAACATTTCAAGCTTTTTCATTATTATTATATTTGTTATGGTGATCTGTGATCAGTGATCTTTGATGTTACTGTTCTAATTGGGTTTTTTCATTTTGCATCTTTATTTTATTTTATAAAGAAATTTACTTATTTATTTATTTTTGGCTACCTTGGGTCTTCATTGCTGAGCATGGGCTTTCTCTAGTTGCAGTGAGCAGGGGCTACTCGTGGTGGCTTCTCTTGTTGCGAAGCATGGGCTCTAGGCACACAGACTTCAGTAGTTGTGGCACGCAGGCTCAGTAGTTGTGGCGCACGGGCTTAGTTGCTGCACTGCATGTGGAAATCTTCCTGGACCAGGGATCGAACCCGTGTCCCCTGCATTGGCAGGCGGATTCTCAACCACTGCACCACCAGGGAAGCCCAATTTGTATTTTTAAATTAAGTTATGTACATTTTTAAAGACATAATGCTATCGCACACTTAGTAGACTACAGTATAGTGTAAACAAAACTTTTATATGCACTGGGAAACCAAAACGTTTGTGTGACTTGCTTTATTTCGGTATTTACTTTATTGTGGTAGTCTGAAGCCAAACCTGCAATATCTCCAAGGTACGCCTATACCTCCTCCAGAAAATATTTATTAACTTCAAAACAAAAAGAGTAACTTCACAGTGGAGAAGGCTGGCAGACGCCATCTTAATCAAATAATCAAACTGGATAGCATGAGTAGTCGTATCCGGATGGGGTACCATGGCAACACAGCATCACTTTTGTGATATTCCTGCTGAAGATGCGTGACCTGAATCTAATCACAAGTGATGAAATAAAATTTATATTTTAAGGCAGGACAAGAAAAATTAAACATAAAATTCTCTCTCTGCGTGTTCATTTGGGCCTCCTCCCTCCCTCCCTCCTTCGTGTGCGGTGTGCATCTGCATTACATATTAACCAGAGCTCCTCAAAGATGGGAGTGCCTACTTGACCATAAAGATCAATTTTTTTCCCTTTCTTCTGATGCTAGCAATGTCACTTTTTAAAGAATAGCTTTCTCTCCCAGCACTGTAGGGGGTCGTGATGACTTGCTGCTTGCTTTGTCGAGGCTTACCTGGACTATGTATCCTTGGTGAACTTTAGGTAAAATACCAGTATGTCCTTTCAATGTATGACCCTTTGTCTCGAAAATGTATATGACTGTGCCTTTGACTTCTAATTAACAGGCGGAAGAGTTCTCAGAGCCTTCTGAGAATCTGCTTCCCAGGTTATAATCCTCAGTTTGGCTCAAATAAAATTCCCCTTTTTCTTTTTAACTTGCCAGTTAATTGAATTTTCATCGACATGAGGAAACATCAGGTGAGCCCAAATTCAGGGGCACACTTCAGATCGCTCAGTTACCTGTCATTGGTCATATAGCACTCCTAGCTGAAGGGAGCTGGGGAGGGGAACGGGGAAATTGAGTGTTTCGTTGGATAATTGCCACTTCCTCTCCTCCTGAATGATGAAGGTTCTACTAGCAGGAAGACGAATTGGGTGTCGGGAGGCAACTGTTATGAGCTGATTTGTGTCCCCCCTTGGAGTTCACGTTGGAGACCTAATCCCCAGGACCTCAGAATGTGATTGCATTCGGAGATAGAGCCTTTAAAGAGGTGATTAATTAAATGAGGTCATGGGGTGAACCCTAATCCAGTATGAGTGTTGTCCTTATAAGAGGGGATTAGGAAACTGACACACACAGAAGGAAGACCACGTGAAGACATGGGGAGAAGACAGCCACCTACAAGCCAAAGAGAGAGGCCTCAGGAGAAACAACTCTGCTGACACCTTGATTTCAAACTTCTAGCCTCCAGAACTGTGAGGACATAAATGTTTGCTGTTCAAGCCCCACCCTCCATTTGTGGTCCTCTGTTCTGGAGGCCCTAGGACACTAATGCAGCAAGTAAGAGTGTCAACCTCGGTGCAGAGCAGGGTTGGGGAGGGCAGGACTCAGGAGACAGTCAGCCCCACCGGGCCCTTCTTCAGCAAGAAGTGGGTACAAAGCTCCAGAAGCAGGGGCTGGGAGAGTGCTTTATGGCTGTTGGGAACACTTTATTCCCTCTTCCCTGTTGCGTGCCCTGACCCTGACGTCCACGTCAGAAGCCTATTGGGAAAGCCCTCCCCAACCCCCATAGGAGCCAACCTGGCTGGTCATTTCTAGAAAGCTGACCGCTCTGTTCATACGTCACAATGTCCAGAGTGAGAGTGTTCTCGAGGTCTGTTTGAAAAACTAGACTCTTTGTTGCTTGGGAGACCTGTCCCCACCCCTTACCTGTCCTCCTGAGTGTGCCCTCTACCTGCAGCCCTGTCAGCTCTGATTGGTCCCCATGCTACTCTGACCTCGGTCACTTTGATACCTTCTGGAAATTCCTCACCATCTCTCCTTTGTTGGATGCCTCCCTTCCTGTTTTGCAGTCCTGCTATCCATCTTCCTCTAGTTTCAGCTTGATTGGTTGCTTGACGGTCATTTTCCTGGGATTTTAGGAGGGAGAAAAAATAAATGCCTGGGGTCAGTTTGCCATCTTGAACCAGAGGTGTGGGTTGTGCTGGCTGAATGATTGGACAGATGAAAGAATCAAGAGGAAAGTGAACGAATGGTTGAGCAGAGGAAAAATGTTCACTCCAGTGACTGAGGGGTGGCGGGCGGACAGCTCCTGGGGGCAGCTTGACTGCTGTGCTTGGTTATTCAACCAGACCTTGCCCTGTCCTTGGCTGCCCTGAGGCTCCCCCGACACCCCGTCACACAGCTTCCTTGGCAAGACTCCTTTCTCTCTGTGGTAGGCAGGGACTCCCATCCCACTCCCAGCCTCCCAAAGTCGGAATGCGCCCAGCGGGGAGAGAGACTGAAGAGAGATCAAACTTCCAGGGAAGATCACTAGGGGTGTATGGGTGTTAGGATCACGCCCGGCTCAGATGCGCCTGATTCCACTAAAGGGTGGGGTCCAGGAAAAGACTGAAGGCCCTGGGTTGCGGTGCTGGGGTTGGATGGGGAAGGCCTGACCCGGGGGCATGTGGGGCTGCAGCCCCCAACGCTGGGAGCCAGTGTCTCTTCCCCTTTCCCGTCACATTTTCAAGGACAGCTGGGAAACTTCAGAAAGCCGGGAAGGCTGCTGGCTGCCCGGTCCCAGGCCAGGGCGGTCTCCCTCTGCCCCTCCAAGGGCCCTCTCACTTCCCCCACCTTCTAGGGGGTCTTCTTTTCTCTTCCTTTTCACAGTTGCTGGCCCTGTGGTTCTCTACATGGCTTCTCAAGGTCGGTGGCCTCCTTTCCTCCCAGCCGCTCTCTCCCCTGGCTGCCACCCCTTCTGTTCCCAGGCTCCATCCGCACCCCTGCCACCCCTGCCGTTCCTCCCACTTGCCTTAAATCCTTCCTCTCTTGTCCATCTTTTCTCTTCCTCGGCTGGCCTCCTTTCTGTTCTTCGGCTTTTCCTTTTAGAAGGCAGCGAGGAATGAAGGTGGGATGTTGACAGCTGACCTCTAGAAAAGTCACTCGCAGTGAGCTCTCTGAAGGTCCGAACCAGGAGAAACCTCGAGGCTGCCCCCGTGACTCCATGGAAGAGTCAGAACCAGACCTCGGCCCAGACGTCCACCACAGAGCTCACAAGAAGAGGAGCGGCTCTCAGGCATGGACCAAGGAGCCCTGGGTGTCCCCAGGGCCCTTTCAGGGGTCTTCAAGGTCAAAAGCTTTTCATGATAATGTTTAAGATACTGTTTGTCTTTCCCACTGTATGCTCTCACAAGTGTATGGTGGAATTTTCTAGAGGCTACATACCATGGGCTATTGCAACAGACAATGCAGAAGCAGGTATGAGAATCCAGCTATCTTCTGTTAAAGCCAGACATGAAAGAGATTTGAAAAAAAAACAATGGCAATTCTTCTAATTTTTTTTGTTTTGGAAAATGTAATTATTTTTCATGAAATATTATTTATATCAATATGTAATAGGTCAATATTATTTTTTAATGAATATATATTTAAAAAATTTCTCCATGTTAATGTCTAATACAGTAAATATTGAAAGATATAACCCACGTACACAAAAGCTCTGTGGGCTTCTCAATAATTTTTAAGACTCTAAACTGGTCCTGACACCAAAGAGTTTGAGAACTGCTTGTGGAGAGATTAATACTGAGACACAGGCTCAAATTCCTGGCTCCCTGCGATCTGGCTGTGCGGACTTGAATAGCTAACCACACCCTCTCTGTTTGTCCCACGCATAAAAGTGGGCGCAGTAACGGTGCCACCACAGAAGGTTGTGCTCAGGTAACACATCTGAGAGTCAGGCTGCGCACTGTACCAGGGTCCCACGCGACTTTTCCTGGGGACCCAGAATCAGGGTGACGGCTCAGAGCTGAGGGCAAGGCCTGCTAAGTCCTCCAGTCTCTAACTGGAGTCATCAAGGAGCTGCCAGGGAAGAGGCCAGACTCTTCCCAGGCAAGAACTAAGAGGCAACAGGAGCTCGCCCACCCACTGCCTTCTCGCCTCTTCCCAACCAACCCTGACCTTGGACCCCTGCCATCACCCCTGTGGCTTTATCTACCACTTATGTGCCCACCAACACTTTAAACTCAGAACGAAAAACTGACTGGATCATCTTTCTTCCTTCTGGTTGCTCAGCTCCTGTCCTCTCGCCCTCCTCTCTGATTTTAGCCGTGGAGGGTAGATGGCCCATCTTCACTTCCTGCCCCGTGGACTCCTCTGATGTCCTTGACCTCTGTAGGAACACAGCTCCTAGGTACAAGGGAGTCAGTGACCCTGGGACCCTTGCCAATGAGGTACAGGAGCCTGCAGATAAACACTCCCGTCTCCGGTCCTCCGGGGTGACAATCTGCAGGGGGCGGGGGGGGGGGGCACTGGAATGCTTCTCACAAAGTCTGAGTGGAATCAATCCCCTGTTGCCCACGGCATCAACCTCACTGACACACCTTATCCTGGCTTTTCTTCCTCCTTCCCTGTCCCTCTCTCCCCAGTGCTTACTCTGGCCCCCTAGGAGTAAGGACTTTTTGTTTTTTTTTTCAACTTTACTTTTATTTAAAATGAGGCCATATTTTCCTCTTATAAAAACAGTTCAACTAGCACTGTCGATTTTCTCATCTGTAAAACAAGAACACTGAACCAGCTGACTACATTCACTCAGAACCCAATTTCTTTATCTTATGATCACTAAGGCTCTCCCTACATCTAATATACTAAAGTTCTAAGCAAAGGAAAATATAGTACTAACGACATGTTTTGATTTTTATTTCTTAGAGTTCAAGGGTCCACCATTCACCTTGGTCTAAGCTTAAGGAACCATTCAAGGGGATACAGTGCAGATGGGAGGGGAAAACAGAACCCTCACACAAGCTGTGCCGTGTTGCAATCAGGCTTCCATTTGAAAAATAATGTCGGAGTCCTTGTAATGTCCCTAGTCCTTACCCCACCTCCAAAATAAAGTCTCAGACCTGCACCCGAGCCCAGTCCCAGACTCTTGCTCTCATGGATGTGGTAGCAGTTTGCGGGGGCTGCTGTCACAAAGTTAAGACTGGGCAGCCTGAGCAACAGGAATTTATGTTCTCGCAGTTCTGGAGGCTGGAAGTCCAAGATCGAGGTGTTGGCAGGGCTGGTTCCTTCTGAGGGCTGTGAGGGAAGGATCTGTTCCAGGCCTCTCTCCTTGGCTGGTAGATGGCCATCTTCCTCCCATATCTCTTCTATCACCTTCCTTCTATGTCTGTCTCTGAGCCTAAATTTGCCACCAGTCGCACTGGATTAGGGCTCATCCTAATGGTATCATTTTCACTTGATTACCTCTGTCAAGACTCAATCTCCAAATGAAGTCGTATTTCTGAAGCACTGGAGGTTAGGACTTCCACATATGAATTCTGGGAGGTGAGGGGGTGGGGCTGGCTCTGGAGACACAATTCAACCCATAAGAGAAACCGAAGCTAAGACAGAGGTCCTGCACGTGGGTCTCAGAGACGGATCTTCAGGGTGGGATGTGCAACCCAATCCCCCACCAGACAGCAACAGGGGCCCTGGGATAATCCCTGACATGCTGTGGCCTCACCACACCTGTGCACTGACACGGGCTGCAGACGAAGCACTGGACACACAACAGCTCTAGCCCTGAATATAGAGTCGGCTCAGTGTAAAAGCCTGAATAAAGGGAATGGCAGCCCCAGGTCGGCCCACTACCCGCTCAGGCCATGCTGTGAAAGCCAGAAGGCCTCTTCTACGTTTTGTTTTGTTTTGTTTTGTTTTGTTTTTGCGGTACGCGGGCCTCTCACTGTTGCGGCCTCTCCCGTTGCGGAGCACAGGCTCCAGACGCACAGGCTCAGCGGCCATGGCTCACGGGCCCAGCCGCTCCGCGGCACGTGGGATCTTCCCGGACCAGGGCACGAACCCGTGTCCCCTGCATCGGCAGGCGGACTCTCAACCACTGCGCCACCAGGGAAGCCCTCTTCTAGGTTTCTTTTTGTTTTGGAAAGTAGAGTTACTTTCCATGTATGTATATCAATCATATATTTTTTTTGTATTTTATTTATGAGAGTGTTTAAAGAGCCCCTGACCTCCTGCACCCACGGGGCATATCCTGCTGGCCATGGGGCCTGTTAGTTAGTTGTAAGAGAGAAAGATCTGCAAAGGAGACTGAACACACTGCCTCATGGGCCTCTTATGCTAAGTTGAGCGCCAACAGGGAAAAGGCAGAACTCGAAGCCCTGGGATGAAAACATTAGGGATAAAGGGCCCAAGAAACTTGACCACCAGAATCCCCTGACCTCTCTGGCTGGCATTGGAAGACGGCTGACTACCTGGTGACCAAGTAAGGGCTTCACCTGAGGCAGATACTCCTCAAGATCGCATGTTTCCTTCTCAATTCACCTTCGCCTCCCCCTCCTTTTCCCAGCATTGACCAGGCAGGGTAGCACACTCCTTACCCAGGAGGAAATAACTTACCCACCGGAAGACGTGCAAGACCCACAGACACACAGGAACAGGAGTGTCAAGAACACGTGTGGGGCTGGATCTGAGGGTTTGCAACTTCGAGGGGAAAACTAACCAGACAGGGAGAATGTATGGACATGAGAGCATCTCCACGTCTCAGGATTTGGCAAGCTGACAAGGACACCTGGCGCCAGCCCCATGTACTGCCAAGATGGCTCTGGGGGGTCTGGGAGGTCTGGAGGGCTCACCCCCAGGGCTGCAGCTCTTTTCTCGGCACAGCTGTGACACCATCACGAGCAATGATCAGATGCCCAAGAGCTTTTTTTTTTAAAATCATCTTTAATGTAGTTTTAATATTTTTTTGCCTCATTTACCAGATAAATCATCTAAATAAATAGATGCTATACAGTCTCTTACCAATATCAGTACAAAAATAAAACCACGCTCTGCATCTGCTCTAGCTCTCCCTGCACACACTCACTCTGAAACGGCGTGTGCTTGGAATTGACTCGCGCCCCCAACCCCTCCCAAATACATTCATTTAGTCTGAACAAAGCTCGACGCTCATTCTGTGCAAAGGAAGCGTTCTTGTGCTGAGACCCGGAGGACAGGCTGGCCAGTTATAAAGCAAAAGCGAAACCACCTGACAAGCCAAGCGCCCTCCCCCAGGGCAGGAGCCAGGGGGAAGCTGGTGGAGGGACCACCATCCTAAGAGCGGCGGTGATTCCCGAGTGGCCGCGCCACGGGCGGAGAATATGCCCCTCGCCCCACCCCACAGCAAAAGAAAAGTACCAACCGGTCTCTCTACATTCAAAACAGGTGGGGCTGGGGGAAGGAAAGGCAGGTGGTCCAACCTTTTCAACGCCCACCCCCAAGTGAGTACTGGCCTTCTCGGGTGGCAGTGGGGTGGGAGGTCGTGCCCACCTTGCCCCCTCTCACCCCAAGGCCCTCTGGGACGCTCAGGGCTGGAGGAGTCCTGCAAGGCCACTTCCAGCCCCTCACAGAGGTCACCGTCCTGGGTCCTGGGCACGAAGGTCCTAACAGCCTGCAGCCCTTCCCCCAGGGAGCCTCCGCTCCCAGGTCTGGCCCTCCAGAGAGCAGGGTGCCCTGCGGGCTGTGAAGGGCTGAGAGAGAGAGGCTAGAAGTGCTCCTCTGTGGCAGCTGCCTCATCCCACAAGAGAGGCCCCAGACCCGCAAACTACACAAACAGCTCTTCAAAGTGAGGCAGGAGGAGGCCACATGTCCCCTGGGGGCTGCGGAGTGTGGCTTCTCTTGGAAGCTGAAGCCAGCCGAGTCCCAAGTCAGGGCCCACAGCTTTCCGTCAGTGCGACATCCCTGCCCACCACCATCCCCTCTGCCGGGAGCTGTTGATCTGGGACAGCTTCCCACTCAGGCTGCCCTTCCCCTCCCCAGGGTCCCGTAGCTGGGGAGGTTCCCCACTGCCCCTTCGTTCCCTGGTCCACCCCCAGACTCCCCTAGACACAACCCCCTAGCCTGGGGGTGAATCAAGTCATGGGGTGGGGGGGAGGAAGCCATCCCCCAATGGAAGCACTGAATTGACCCTGGACAACGAAGGATTAAGGAGGAAGGGGAGACAGACACTCAGGGATCTGGAATCTTGCCAGCAAGGCACCCCAAACAAAAATGGGGTACAGGCTGTCTTTGGTTTGGGAACTTGGGAAGAAGGGGTCTGGGGTAAGAACTGCCCTAGTCGAGCCTCAGCAGGATTCTGCCCACTTCCTCAGGACAAAGCAGAGCATGGAGACAGCCCTGGGGGAGGGACCTGAGTGCCTGGTCTGACAATGGGGAGAGGCGAGGGGGCCAGCCTTTCACTTGCTCCCCTGGTGCCCACCCCCAATCTGGCTTTTTCTCCCCTGCAGGACCAGGATAGGGGAGAAGTCACTCCTTACTGCCAGGGGAGCCACTAGTCCACAGGGCACGTCTGTGCTAACCAGAAACAGAGCTCCCCTCTTCTGGCAGACACAGGCCCCTGCCAGGGTGGGGTGCTCGTGCACAGCCTGACCCATCACCCACTACAGCCCGACCACAGGAAGACATGGCAGAGGTCCCGCCGCAGAGAAACAAGGTTAGTCCCAGCTGCAGCACTGAGGGTGGATGCGGGGGAGACCCAGAATGGAAGGAGGAAGGGTGTCAGGAGTCGGGGGCTGCCCTGAGAAGGTGGTGGGACGCTTCCTCCCTCCCTGACCACCCACGCCCATGTCTGGTTGGCTGAGTTGAAGGGGAGGGCAGAAAAAGAGGGGAGACAGAAGGGCTGGAAAGTCACCTGAGTCAGAGAGAACAGGAGCCCCGGGGGTGGGGGGACAGGGCACAAGTGCCTCAGAGCTCATGCCGGTGCACAGCACACATGCACACGCTTGCACGCCCGTGGCTGCCCAGGTGACACCACAAGACTTCATCCGCACGCCTGGAGCGTCGGAGGCCATCCAGCTGCCCCCTGGCCGGAGCCTTGCCCTCCACTGACAGCTATCCATGCTGACTCGGATAGGTCCTGTCAGGCGAAGTGCTGTGCAAGGTGGGATGAGCGGGGCTGCCTACAGCAAGCTCTTCTTTGCTGTGAATCACTCCCCCCACCACCCCGCCCCGTCCACCCGGTCAGGAGGCTTGCAAGACCCACTGCACACGTCTGCGGACCGGCGCATGCAGTCATGAGGGCGCGAGGGGCCGTGTGCACACACCTGCGGGGCTGGGTGTGCAAGTGAGCGGTTTGCACGGGCCAGGCGATGGAGCTGGGGAGGGTAGCTCTCAGCGGAAGGGGCTTAGCTGGCAGCTGCCCCCAGGGGAAAGGAGAGACCTTTCTGAAGGGGTGGGACGTGCCCAGCAATCTCAAACCCTTCCCAGCCCCTTAGCTCTGTGACCCAATCACTTCTGGTCAAAGCCAGCCTCCATATCCCCCCGCAAAGCTGGAGTGGAAATTTAAAAATAAAGACCCCTCCCCAAACACACACACACAAAAAGGCAAAGGGGAAACCAACCAGAAAGGCTGGGGTGGGCTGCTTAAGGGGAGGGTTCGGGCCTTCCCATCCTCCTTTAGTCCTGGGGACCAGCTGCTGTCTCTCTAGAGAAGAATGGTGATGGAGGTGTCCGGGGGAGGCTGGTCCTGTCCCCATCCTACCCTGGAGATGGTACCCCAAGTGACAGAGCAGTGCCAGGCCTCCCCAGGCCCAGCCCTGACACAGACCCAAGGCTGCCCTGTAAACGTCCGCACAGAGAAAGGGGCGGGGCGGTGGGAGAGTGTTGGGATCTTCCCCCCTTCTCCTCGTCAATGTTTCTTTAAATAAAATAATTACCCACCCCAACCCCTCCCCATTTCTGGAAGTCCCCACCCCAAGCCCAAAAGAAAACAGTTGAAGAAGAGTAAAAATGGTGATTCAGAACTTCCCGCTGCGGTCTCGGAAGAAGCCCTCAGCTGCCTGGGCCTCGCGGAAGGTGACGGTGATGGAGTTGGCGGTGATATCGGTCACTGTCACTTCACTTGAGGGGAGCGTGGGTGTCCAGGAGGGGGGCCCCTCGGCCAGATCTGCATCTGCTGCAGCCACGGGACAAAGACACACAGACAGACGGGGGACAGCGTTGGCAACGAGGTGGGGAAGGTGGGCGTGGGTGGCAGCTTGTCGACCACCTCCCACCCCACCCCCAACACCTGATCTTCTTCTGAGTCTCCAGCCAGGTCAGGGCCTAGTTCAAGGCTGGACACACAGGAAGACGTCACTACATGTACCTTCCCTGGCTGGACACGAACTCATCCTGAGTGGGACCATGGAAAGAGCTCTGGGCTTGGTGCCAGGGTCCCTGCAGGCTATGTGGCCTCAGGAGCGCCCAGGCCCTCTCTGGGCACTGGACCAGCTGGACCTGATGACTCAAGGGACCCTTCCAGCTCTGAGGGTCCCTGGGTCTGAGCCTCGGGGCTGGGCCGCCTTACCCTCCTCTTCAGGGGGCTGCTCAGCAGGCTCCCACTCGCTGGCCGCCTGCAGGACGTCCGGGGCCGCTGACTCCTGCAGGAAGAGCTCCCGTCGATGGCTGTGACTCTCCAGGTTGGGCCCGCGGGGCGGGAACTTCTTGCGTGAGAGCCGCAGGTACTTGTGGGCCTTGCGGGGCTTGCGGAGCGGGAAGGGCAGGGTGGGCACCAAGGGGCCCTTGTCCACCAGCTCGGGTGCCCCCGCCTTGACCACCCCCTCGGGGCTCCCGCTGCCGAGTGGGCGCGTCAGGGAGAAGCAGAGCTTCTCCTTGCCCTTGGCCTTGTGGGAGCTCCGCAGGTCCATGCTGTACAGCCGCTGCGGGGGCAAGCCAGGGCACGGCGGATCAGCCCTGCCCTCCCACCCACTGCCGCGCCTTTGCTCGTGCTGGCCCTCCCGCCCGGGGTCCTCTTCCCCGTGTTTCAGGGCTCAGAGCCAGCCGGCATCCCGCCCCTCACCCCAGCCCAGAGTGCTCCCCCTGACCAGCCCCAGCCCCGGGGCCTGGCCCAGCTCAGCCAAGAGGCCTCACAGCGCGGCCTCATCTCCCAGGGCCCTGTAAGTGGCTCAGGGATGGGGCCTCAGGGCACGTTCCTTTGGTCCATGGCAGAGGCACACAAGCGGTACAAGGTGAAAACTGACCGACAAAAAAACACACCTGCATTTATGAGGCAGATAAATTAAGGAGTTATTCTTCATCACAGGGAAGGAATCTTTGCTTCTAAAGAACCCCCAAAAGCTGGAACGGCCAGCTCGCTAGGGAAATGGTGTGAGGCACAGGGCTCTGAAGCTTCCTGGGAAAAGTTAGCCAGGGGTACGCATGGCACCCAGCCACAGGAGGGTCTGCCAGCAGCCTGCAGACACCCCTCGATTCCCCCAGCACTCTCCTGGGCTCTGAGCCGCAGGGTGGCCCTGGCTGGGCCCAGACGTCTGTTGCCCCGCCTCCTTCTTGCTTAAATGGGCTGGAGGGCACATTCTTCTGCCATTCAAAGACTGAAGTTTTGTAATTTGTGCATTTGTCTTACTGACTTTTGGGGGAAATTTATACAAACCCAAGAAAGATCTTGGCGCTAAGATGTTGGGGGGGGCCTGGGTCACTCCGGGACAGTAGCTTCTCCTGCTACCTGTCACCAGAGGCCGAGAGTTCCCAGGAAGAGAGTGAGGGCCAGCAGATAGGAACTGTAGGTCAAACATCTCCAGTTGGGGGCAGAGATCACATGCGCAAGTTCCATTCCTCAGTCCCACCAGCCAATCCCCATCACTCAGCATGGGGTGCAGGTTGTCATGGTGATGGGAGGAGAGCTGAACTGGGAGGAGACTGTGAAGATACTGCAGTGCTAAGAGGGCTTATCCCATATGCAGCTTTATCAAAACCCACCCCTTCAGCCTGGCTCGTATACCATCACAGGCCTCGTAACTCTCATACAGTTCTGTCCTTCTCTACCTCACCATGAGAGAATTACAGCTACTAACTAACGGGTCCAGGAGCACCAGGACTCAGATCTGGGTTTTAATCCAGCTGTGTGACTCTCGATGGAATGGACAGGAGGTTGGACATGGCTCACACTGCACGTGGACCAAGAAGCCTTCTTTTTTGGCTTCAAATTCCCGGGTGGGCCTTATTAAATTAAGGACAGCAGGTATTCTTATCATCCCAATTTTACAGATGAGAAAACTCAAGCTCAGAGATTTGCCTCAAATCACATAACTACATCACTTCAGACTCCATCCTCTTTTCAGTGCGAACCAGTGAAAGTAGCAAAGTGCCCCCAAGACCTGGGTAACACGGGCTGCCAGTCTTGTGGCAGAGGGCTTCTTCTCACTCAAAATGACACATTTCTAGGGAATTCTCTGGTGGCACAGTGGTTAAGAATCCGCCTGCCAATGCAGGAGACATGAGTTTGAGCCCTGGTCCGGGAAGATCCCACATGCCGTGGAGCAACTAAGCCTGTGCACCACAACTACTGATCCTGTGCTCTAGAGCCCCCAAGCCCCAGCTACTGAGCCCGTGTGCTGCAACTACTGAAGCCCGCGCGCCTAGAGCCCATGCTCCGCAACAAGAGAAGCCACCGCGATGAGAAGCCCGCGCAACGCAACGAAGAGTAGCCCCCACTCGCCGCAACTAGAGAAAGCCCGCGTGCAGCAACGAAGACCCAACGCAGCTAAAAAAATAATAATAAAAAATAAATTAAAAAATTTTTTTAAATAATTTAAAAATGATACATTTCTAGACCATTCCAAGGCTATGGTTCCAGAATTCTATGAATCTCCTTTTCTTGGATTCTAAAATTCCAGACGCCCCTGTTCCCTCAAAAGTTTATGCTTCTAAGATTCTCAAATACTACAATTTTGTATTTTGGGGACTTGGAGCATCAAGATTCTAAGCTTTCAAAATTCTAGGATCCCGTAAGCCATACACCCACCCTCCCCACCTCCACAGAACCTTCCACCCACGGTGTCTTCCAGGGGCACCAGCCCCACATTCTGACTTTTCCCAACTCCTCCCATTGAAACTTACCCACTAAGTGCCCCGCCCCACCCCACAGTGTCCTGGGTGGAGCCGAGGAGGGTTAGTGGTTCCGCAGAGCTATCCAGTGCAAATGCACGGATGGGCAGGGGCTGGTGGGAGGAGCAAGGGGGCCCTGTGGGCGGGCACCAGAGCTGGTGGGGTTACCTGCAGCAGAAGCCGCTTGGGTTTCGGACCTCTCTTCCTATACCCCGATGCTCGGTCTCTCTCCTCCCTGGGGTGCAAAGCAGATGGCAGAACAAAAGGAAACACTGTTGACATTTAAGGGAAAGTAAGGCATCCGCTCCACCCAGCTCTCTGCTGTCTATGGGGGAGGGGGACACCCTCCACAGGCCACCCCCTAATCCTGGGGTAGGGCTCCTCACTTTAGACCATAACAATGGGGTCGTGTGTTCAACTCCCAGGGCTGCATCTTCCCACCTGACTAAAGGTGAGGGCACAGCGACTGGTCCCAATTGCTAGAGGTGGGACTCGGGGGACATCTCCAAAAATATGTGGGTCTTCACGGCCCCAGGGTCATGCCAGACCTCTTCTCTACATGCACTGGGAACAGCCCCCAAAACAATGTAGTTCCAGTTTCCACGCTTAGGAGATGTCTACAAAAACCTGTTAATTAAATTTGCCTTGAATGCCCCAGGGGGACTGATGAGAATGGCCATGAGTCCTTTCGCAAGCAAAGTTCTGCCCAGATCTCCCCCCCCAGTCTGGCATCTCCACGAACCTGGTGGGGAGGACAGGCTCCCATTTGTCTGTATCATCTGGTTGGGGAAGGGGAGAAAAACTAGCCTGCATTCAGTCCCCAGTAGATGCCAGACTCTCTGCCGGATGCCTTCCTCCATCACAAACACACAAGGCACAACCTGAGGACGCAGACAAAGCCACACACACACACCAGACAACACGCCAGAGACCCCAACAATGTGCTGGAAGTGATGGGACAATTCAAAGTAGTTTCGTTCTGTTTCACTTCATTCCACTCATGCCGTCTGCGGCCTTGGTCCAGTCTCTCAGTCTGAGCCAAGCTAAGCCAGTGCACCCATGGAGACTGTTTCCACTGTTGGTCCCTCCTCGAGGCAGTGGCTGCCACCCCCTTCCAGACATCAGGCTCCAGGGACGCTGGGGGGAGGGCTCTCCCTCCCTCCCCACGGAGTCAGCTTCGGCAGGTCTGCCATGGGGCCCTAGAACCAGCATTCGAGAGAAGCACCCAGGGCGTGGGATACCCACACCAAGCCAGGCCTCTCGCCCTGGACGGTGAGAACCTTAATTCAGAGCCCGGTGCTGGGCGCCAGGACACCCTGTTCCAGGCTCAGCTCTACTTGACCCACAGGAGACCTTGGCTGGTCACTTTCCCTCTCTGGCCCTCAGTTTTCTAGTCTGGAGAAAGAGCTTCCCTTCTCAGCTGGTCCCCGGGGCCCCTGGGAGAAGCGAGAGAGGTGCCCGGCATTTCTCAAAATGGGGGGTAGAAAGACTAAAATAATAAAGAGGAAGAGAGAGGGAAGAAAAACAAAAAAGAGGAAGAGAAGGAGGAAGTAGAGAGAGGGAAAAGGAAAGGGCCTTGAGGGAAAAGAATAATATGTCTTTATTATATTTGTATAAGTGTTATTTATTATTATTTTTATTATTATGTCCTGCACACTTTGCACAAGGCACTGCTCTCAATGCTTTAACCCTCACAGCCACCCTGTGAGGGAGGCACATTTTCTGTCCTCATTTTATAGCCAGAGCACAGAGAGGTCAAGCCATTTGCCCGACGCCACAATTCTGACAACGTCTGCCACTAGTGAAGATGCTGAGCTCTGGGCTCCAGGCCTGGCGAGGTCAGGCCTGGGGGCCCAGTCAGGGCCAGGGGGCAGGCCTGCAGCCCAGGCCACATGACCTGGCTTCCCATCTGTAGCACCCCCACTCCTGCCCTGCAACCGTGGGAGTGGGGGGGAGGGGGGGTGCAGGGAGCTTCCATTCTGTCCAGTCCTTACCTACCCAGGGCCCATCAGTGTCCCGGGCTGTGGGGATCGTGGTCCCACAAGCCCTCAGTGCCCCACTGGCCCCTCCTGGGATGCAGGGACTCCCCATTAGAGCCCCCTGGCCCGACTCCTTCTGAGTCTCTTAAAAACCCTGCAAAGCAGGTGTTAAAATGGTCGTCACCCCGCTTCCATCTCCTTCTCACCAAGACCCAGAGAGAAAGAGGAAGTCAAATCACACGGTGGGTCTGTAGAAATCCCCGAGCTCCTCATTTGTTCCTTAACTACGGACTTTTCTGACTCATTGAAAGCAACACCCGAATCCCCTACCAGGACTCACGGGGGCCCTCCCTGAGCTGCACGTCCACTCCTTCAGCTGCCCCGCCCCTGCCCCTCCCCCAGACGCCCCACCCCTGCCCAGCTCACACCACTCCGGCTGGCCACACTCAGAGCCACGCTTGCCTCCATGCAGTTCCTCAGCCCAGGGCCTCTGCATCACTTTCTTGGGTGCTCTTCACCTGGATGGTCTTCTCTAAAATACCTACTGGGGTCCTTCCCTCACTTAGCTCAGGTCTCTGGTCAAACGCCACCACCTAACCACCCCACTGAAAGCAGCGGCCCCGTCCCGACCTGTCTGTGCAGCAGTCAGCGCGTTGGCGTCTATACATTTACTGGTGTACCTTTCACTGCAGGTCCCCGCACTGGAATGTAAGCCCCACGAGGGCAGGGACGTTTGTTGGTTTTGTTCCTTGCTGTGCCCCAGTCCCTGGAACAGTGCCTGGCACACAGTAGGACCTCAATAAAGATTTGTTGAACAAATGAAAGAATGAACTAGCTGACCCCTAATTACCATCAGGAAGACATCTGCCCGTGTGTGCCCACACCTAATGGTTTGTGGAGTGCTTTCACACGCCTTTCCTCCCCATGAGAGCCCTTGAGGTCAGCACTGTTCTCCCCATTTCACAGACAGAGAAGCTGAGGCTCAGAGAGGAAAAAGGTCCTGTGCAGCACCTCACAGCTGGTGAGTGGAACAGCCAGGATTTGATCCAGGCCTCTGACACCTGCCCAATGCTCTCCTTACCACAATCCAGGACATTCCACAGGGCTCTCTCAGTGTCACAACCCTTTTGGATCAAGGCCCCACCAGCACTCGGGAACCAGAAAGAAGCTGTGGGACAGGAACACTGTGATTTTGAAAGGAAAGAGCATTGGGAATGTTTCCTTTGAACCAGCAGCAGGAGACCTCCTGTGGGAGAAGCGGTCAGCAGGGGGTGAGGAGGGGCAGAGGAACAGCATCACTGGGACTCAGGAGCCCCACCCAGGTTAAGTCCTGCCTCCCAGCTGCGAGGACCCTGGACAAGCCCCTTAGCTCTTCAGAGCCTCGGTCTCCTCATCTGTCAGATGAGACCCTCATCCCTGTCTCAGGCAGTTGCTAAAAGGAACCAAATAAAAATGATTTTATAAAACGGTCCCGCACTGTACAGGGTCGATGGGTTGGGGAGAGGCAGAAAGACTGGGCAGCCTGCCGGCAAGGGGCCGGTAACGCTGGGGCTCATGCAGCAGAAGGGAATGGCTAGGTTATGCTCAAAAGGCCCTCCCACCAGGAAAAACAACATTTTTGGCAGAAGCTCCCCGCTAAGGTGTGCCGTCACGGCCCATCGGACGAGCTGCCAATCACTAAGCAACCCTCAGAAGAGCACTTGCAGCAGAGCACTGGCAGACACGGCAGTCTGAGACCTGGGGGCAGCTTTGCCCACGGCCTCCCAGCTAGGAGGTAGCCAAGCAGGAGGGACCGGAACCCAGCTGTCCTGGCTCCAAAGCCACACTTCCTCCCCTGGCCTTTCTTGAGAGCTTCATCAAACTTGGTGGAGGATCTGTAGGGGGGAACCTCCCTCTGGCCCATCACTGGGCATGATTAATACTGCTGCCCCTCGCACGCATGGCATCTCTACGCCCATTTTCACCTTCTTCACGGCAATTGAAACCCCTGCCTTCTGGGAAAATCGGGGCAGGTGCTGTTGGGGGTGGCCTACAACAGCAGAGAGACAGAGGCCTGGGGTTGCTAGCGGAGTGGCTGACATCACCCAGCAGCCGGAAAGGGACAGGGCCCTCAGCTGCCCTGGGACCTTGTGCCCAGCACCTTCCCCCAGCTGCGGACGAGACCCGGCAGTCCCTGCCAGGCCCCTGCCCCCAGTGACCACTGTTTGGAGCCAAGCGAGCAGCAGCTGTCTATGAAACCTCAGCGCCCGCCTTCCACCCAGCCCCCTGGCAGGCTGAGCCCCTTACTTCTCCTCATAGGCCATGACCAGGCGGGGGTCCAGGATGTGCTCCTCCGGTTCCCACGTGCTGTACCTGGGGAGAGAGACAAGGGGTCAGAGCTGACCTGCCCCCTACCCCACCACCCCCCATTCAGAGGCCGCAGCCGCTCCACCAGGCCCACTTGCCTGCAGGACTTTGCCCCTTCCTGACCCAGTGTTAACTGTCGCCTAATCCCATGAACTGTCCCTGGCTACCAGGGTAGGCCGGAGGCCTCCTGGGGGCTTGCATGACACCAGAACTCCCCTCATTCTGAGCGCTGATCGCACCACCCTATAAGTGATCGCGTCCAACTCCGGACTAGATCCCCATGTTCACTTCAGGTGAAGAGGGCAGGCCCCATATGTCCCCGGATTCCCTTCCTATGAGAGTCAAGAGCATGTGGTGAAGAGCTGCGGCTCTGGAGCCAGACTGTCTGGGTTCAAACCCCGGCTCTGCCCTGGCTAGCTGTACAACCTTAAACGATTTATTCAGGGTCTCTGTGCTGCTTTCCCGTCTGTAAAGGTCTCTCGTGCTGCTTAAACATGTTCACGTATCTAAGTGTTTAGAGCAGCGCCTGGTGCACAGGAAGTGCTCTGTGCTTATTACTGTCACCATCCCTGGCCCCCCTGATGCCCCAGCCCCAGTGGGCCCTCTGCCCAGGCTGAGCTGCTCCCTCCCCCTCCTTGGAACACATCTGCACCATCAAGGCCAGGTCTGAAGTGCCCTTCTCGGGGGGGGCCTGGCACACAGCAGGAACTTGGTAAATGTTCAGTGATTGAATGGTACAGTGTCCTACAGCAGGCCCTTAGGTCTTTCCACGAGGGACCTTCCACCACTCCCAGGCCAGATAGCATTCCCTGCTGGGACAGAACTGGGCATTTCCAGAGTTCAGCCATCCTCCTTCCACCCCCACGATTATTTACTTAGTATCTGCCTTTAAATGAGCTCACTTGGGGATTCCCTGGTGGTGCAGTGGTTAAGAATCTGCCTGCTAATGCAGGGGACACGGGTTCGAGCCCTGGTCCGGGAAGATCCCACATGCTGCTGAGCAACTAAGCCTGTGCGCCACAACTATTGGGCCTGCGCTCTAGAGCCCGCGAGGCACAACTACTGAGCCCGAGTGCCACAACTACTGAAGCCCGCGTGCCTAGAGCCCATGCTCCGCAACAACAGAGGCCACTGCAATGAGAAGCCTGCGCACTGCAAAGAAGAGCAGCCCCTGCTCGCCACAACTAGAGAAAGTCCGTGCGCAGCAACGAAGACCCAACGCAGCCATAAATAAATAAATAAATTTATGTATAAAAAAAATTAGCTTGCTTTTTTAAAACATTTTATTTTAAAAGCAAACTCTTTATGACTTCCATAAGTGGAAAAACCAGGATGACTCATCATAAACAGATGCTAATACATAAAAAAATTTTAATATAAAAACACATATATGGGAATTCCCTGGTGGCGCAGTGGTTAAGAATCCGTCTGCCAATGCACGGGACACGGGTTCGAGCCCTGGTCTGGGAAGATCCCGCATGCCGCGGAGCAACTAAGCCCATGCGCCACAACTACTGAGCCTGTGCTCTTGAGCCGCAACTACTGAGCCCACGTGCCACAACTACTGAAGCCTGCGTGCCTAGAGCCTGCGCTCTGCAACAAGAGAAGCCACCACCATGAGAAGCCCATGCACCGCAACGAAGAGTAGCCCCCGCTTGCTGCAACTAGAGAAAGTCCGCGCCCAGCAACAAAAACCCAACGCAGCCAAAAATAAATAAATTTATTAAAAAAAAGAAAGAAAATCATTAAAAAACAATTCAAGTCCTGATAACTGTTTAAAAGTATATATATATATGTATGGGTGTATATATATGCATGCATACAAATACACATATAATCATAAAAATACATATATATGTAGATGTACGTACATGGGTGTATATAAACAAAACCAAAGCAATGGACTGTGATTCTGGCCAAGACTGCACCCAGGACTGCTGGATAAGGAGGGAGGTGAGGGAATTTCCTGGTGGTCCAGTGGTTAGGACACCAAGTTTTCACTGCCAAGGGCCTGGGTTCAATTCCTGGCTGGGGAACTAAGATCCCACAAGCCACGTGGCACAGCCAAAAAATAAATAAATAAAAGAGGGAGGTGAGTAGGTATTAGGGAGGTATTGCGAGGCAGAGAGAGGCCAGGCAGAGCCCCTGCCCCTGCTGCCTTCTACCAGCCAAGTTTAAACCTTCATCTTCAACCATCCTGGTTACTGTGAAACCTAAAAGTAGTCCAATCAATATTGAAACAACAAGCTGCCCAAGGACAGAACCCTTCTTTCCTTTCTTTCACTGACACTTCTGCACACTTACTTCGTGTCGGGCCCCGTGGGCTCAGCAGTGAAGGTCCGTGCCCAGAATGCCACACGCCCAGCCTAAGCAGGCACCATCACAGCTCCTTTCCTTTGCACGTGCTGTGCTCTCCTCCTGGAGGGCCCCCTTCCTCCAGTGAACTCCTCATCCTTTAAGAATCAGGTCCTTGTAGCTTTTCCTGACATCCTCTCCTAGCTGTGCTACTCCCAGCAGAATGAACCCTCCCCTCAGCTGCTCTCCAGGGCCCTATTATCGCACTGGGACCTGCCATCCTTATTGGTGAATCATCCTTATTGGCGAATCAAGCTGGTGTCCTGGCTGGCAGGTTGTAACGCCTCGCCAGAGTGCCCAGCCCAGCCCCCAGCCCCCAGGTGTTCTGGGAATGGCTGCAGAAGCCAGTGAAGAGTTTTGCTCACCCTGGAGAAATGCTGAAAGTGAAACTGAGATTTTTTTTTATAGTTTGGGTAAAGCCCAAACTGAAAGCAACCAGAAGCTGGCAGAGACTTCAAACCTTCCTCCCCTCCCCCAAACAAAGGTTGAATTTCCTCGACTGTAACTAGTAAGAAGAGAGGGGGAATTTTGTGTTCCTCCAGTGTCCTCTGCCTGGCCCTCCCTTTTTCTCTAGCTGTGGACGTTTCTCTTCAGTGCTCTAGCCCTCTCTGCCCTGCCCACTTCCCCACTGCCCTGCCCACTTCTTGTTGATGTAGCTGCTCTGTGGTTCCTGGCAAGTCCCTAACCTTCTCTGTAGTTCAGTTTCCTCATCTTAAGAATCACCACCATCACCACCATAACAGCAAGGTGCCAGAGCAGACTACTGCAAGGACGCATCCATTCCTTGTAACACCCTTATGAGGTAGGTTACAGATGTTACAAATGAAGAAACTGGGGCAGAGAGGTTAAGCATCTTGCCAAGATCACCGAGCCAGGAAGTGGCCAATCTGTGGTCAGAACTCAGTTGAATCTTGGCTCCCCTCTCCCTTTGGATCTCTCACATGTCGGGGTAAATGGCCCCTCACCGGGCTGTAACGTCCATAGGAGAGGGGCACAGTCTGATTGGCCACGTCTTCAGTGTCTGACCCGGAGCTTGGCACACAGCGGGTGCACAGAAAGGGAGAGACTTGGCAGCTGGAGGCCTGGCCCCGTTCGGTGCTGCGGAAAGGCGGGCGGGGGTGGGGCGGGGCGTTGCACAGGCGCCTCACCCTCTCGGACACCCCGGCCCTCCTAAACAGGAGGCCATCAGCGGCCCTCCGCAGTGTGGGAAGCCAGAGACCACAGCGAGGGCAAACACGCTTTGCGAACAGCCGGGCACAGGCAAGACAGGAGGGCGCAGCCGGCGTGGCCCGCGGCCTGAGACTTCGGGGTCTAGGTCTCCGGGCCGCCGGCTGGGCGGGAACCGAGCGTGGCGGACAGAAGGCTCCAGCCACATCGCAGCGCCGTGCGCCCCGCCCCCCGGAGTCGGGCAGCCGCGCGTGCACACGCACGCACGCAGCGCGGGAGCGTGCGCGCCAGATTACCCGGCCTACTGATCGGGGGCGGGGCGGGGGCGGCGCGCACCGGCTCCGAGGTAAACACGACCACGTGACCGCCGCCCCGCCCCCCCCCCCCCCCCCCCCGCCGCCACCGGAGCCGGGGTAAACAGGCTCGCGGCCGCCCCTCCTGGGCCCCGCCGCGTAGGCTCCCGCCGTGCCGGGGCGCCCTGCAGAGCCAGGCCCGCCCCAGCCCCCGACTCCGATTTAGATTCGCCCAAATGAGAAGCAGCGCAGCGGACTCCCGAAGGCGGCGGTGAGCAAGTGACTCCGCTGCTCGGGCCTCCGTTTTCTCATCCGTGAAGCGGACCTACCAATAGTCCCTGTCTTTTAGGGGTGATGTGACGATTAGATGTGTTAAGCCACATAAAGCACTTAGAGCAGTGTGGTACATAATGAAAGCAAACAAGCATTTATTAAATCAATATCAAAAGCCTGGAGAGCGCAAACACACACCTGCCAGGGCCACACCGAGGACTCTGTGCTGCCACTACTCAACCCGGCCTTGGAGGAGAAAGAAGAGCCTCCTCTGCGTCTGGCACTGTTACGAACCCTTTCTTGTCTCAGGCAGCCTTCCACAGGGCTCCGTGAGGCTAGGGCCCCATTTTACAGGTGGGGAAATGGAGGTGCCCATGATTCAAATCGTCCCACCTTTATGACCTGGGGCAAGGACGCCTCTGCTGAGGGTTTCTGTCTCCCCATCTATACAATGGGTTGCCATTAGGCAATTACAGGGGCCAATGCCTGATGTTAATAGGGGCTTACTGATAGGCAGCTTGGTTATTGCTGTACCCTGATACACTGATAATATCACTACTGAAGCTCTATGGAGGCGGTCCTCCCCACAAATGCGGTAGCAGTCACAAGTGGGTAAGAACGGAGGGAAGAAAAGCGTTTCCAAAGAGGAGCAGCAGGGTCCTGGGCAGGCTGAGATGAGAGTGGGGTATGTGAGCATCTCTGTGTGCTGACAGCATGTAGCTGATTATTTAACATCCTCTGCCCTGTGCCCCCAGCCCCTCCCTGTGCCATTTGCTGTTCCTTCCAGAACAAGCAAGATAGCTCCTCTACCCCATCTGCTGGGGAGGAAGGGCAGTCATTTGTCTGCTGTTGGGGAGAGAAAAGAGGCAAAGCACCCAAAGGTTTAACAGGGGCCTGGCACAGGGTGAGTGTCCGTTTAAATTATGGCTTCTGTTATTAACATGAGCCTCCCTGCCCAGGGGGCGGAGGGTGCTGGGGAGCAGGAGAATCTGACTCCCCTCCCACCCAGGCTATCACTGCCCTGCCCTAGCCAAGGCTCCCAGGCCTGCAGCGAGCAGCCTGCCCAGCTACCTACTCCCCATCCACTTTCTCAGCCTCTTCTTCAAGCAAGGCCCCCTGAGGAGGAGAGACTGAAGACCAAATGGGTTACAAAGGAGCCCTGGTTCTCCTGATTCTCCCTGTGACTGAACCTGTTTTCCCCCAAGTGAAGCGGGGTGGCACAGTGGATGACATAAAGTGGGCACCATGCTGCACCGGGTTGGCAGTTACATTACTGTATATAACTCCCCTGTCTGGGCCTCAGTTTCCCCATTTGAAAAATGAGAGGACTGATCTCAATGATTGCTAAGGCTGCTTTGGGCTCCTGTGAGGAGTAGACGCCCCCAGACCCCTCTCCCGGCTGAGGGGAGACCTAGAAGCCTGAGCTGTGTAACTTACTATTAATAGCAAACGTTCACTAAGTGCTTGGTCTGGGCTAAGCATGCATCAGGTACTCTATATCCATCATCTAATCCTCACAACACTGTTGTACTGGAGGATTTATTCCAATTTGGAGATGGAAGCAGAGGTCCTGCCATGCTGGGGACTTGCTAAAGGGCTCCCAGCTGTCTAGCTGTGAGCCAGGCCAGGAACCCAGGATCAAAGTGTAGGGGAGCCAGAAATGCCCCAGGTCATCTGGCCAAACAGCGCTTCCAGAACTCCCTTGGAGCGGGGAGTGTCACAGAAAGCAGTCACGAAGGCCCATCTGGTGGTCTCAGCGTGTTAGGAAACAAGTGGGCCCCAGGTTCGGGGGCACAGGCCAGGAGAACCATGGAGGGACTGCTCTTGGAATGCCAGGTCCTTCCCCTGACTGAAGCTCTGATGGGCAGACGTATTCATTCAGGATTAATAAAAGTGGGGGAAGGAACTTTAAATAGATAAAAACCTCTGTTTAGAGAAGGGAGTCTACAGAGCAGGAAAAATAGCCAACGGTGCCTTGAAGGCCAACAGGCTGGTGTCCCACTGGGACGCAGTGGCTTCTGGCACGGAAGCTAAGAGGGGAGTGAGTACCCAGGGAGTATGCCCACCTTGAACCTTCTTTTTCTAGCTTTCCACCTCCTCTTACCAGCCCCTTCACCCAGACCAGAAGCCCACCTTCATCTGCCCAGTGGAGGAGGGGATTATCCTTCAGTCCCAGGGGGTTTGGGAAGGGGCAGCAGGAATGGATGACTGCATTATCTGGTTAACCAGCCACCAACCCTAATCATCAGGATGCCTGCAGGCCATCCTGAACACACTCCCAGGCCTTTCACCCCACAAAGTGAAGGAGCCTGTGAGAAGAGAGCAGGGCCTGGACTACTGAACCCATTTTGCAGAGAGAGAAGCTGAGGCAGCATGGCCTGTCTTCCTCTCTGCTGTTTCTCACCACCGCGTGTCCAAGACACTCCCAGGACCCAAATACCAGGTCAGCCCCCAACACCAGCAAGGCAGAAAGCCCCTGGCACAGACAGCAGGGGCTCTGGACAGAGGGGGATTCCAGGAGTCAGTCTCTAGGAGGCAGGGCTGGGAGGTGGGGCACCCACAGACCAATGGGGAGGCCCCACGACCTGCTCCTTCCCTCCCCTCCCCCAACAACTCCCTGCTGGGAGGTGATTGGTTGGTGAGAAGGTTCCTGATTGGGCCTCAGCGGAGAGGTGGGGCAACTGGGAGAGGTCCTAGACCCAGCTCCCTGGCCCCGCAACTGGGAGATGGAGGAGGCACAGAAGTGATACCTGAAGATGGAGAGGCCCAGTTCAACTCTCAACTCTGCCTCCACTTGCTGTGTGACCTAAGGCAAGCTGCTTACCTTCTCTGAGCCTGTTTCCTCATCTTTAGAGATCAGGACCACAGCTGCCTCACAAGGCTGTACAGGAGCCTGCTCTGTAGACTGGAGAGTGCTGTCCAAAGGCGAGCTCTGTCCCTAGCTGTATGGCACTGAGGACTCGTGCCCCACTGGCTAGACTTGTCTTGCCCAACCACACAAACCCCCACCCGGCACTGTACTTGCTGCAGCTTGAGTGCCCCTCCACCTTGCAGGCAGCCATCTCTGAAGCCAAGATGATGGGCCTTCACCTCCTAGGTGCCGGGAAAGGCCAGAAGCAGGGGAGCAGAGGGTCCCACCAGAAGGTGGAGTGCAACACTGAATGGGGCCCATGAGAAGAGAAGCTGGGGCCCACCTTCACCCTCATGTGCTCCAAGCCCCTCAGCTGGCAGAGGGGAAACTGAGGCCCAGAGAAGAGGATGATTAATCAAGGTCTGCTGGCCAATTACTAGAGCAGCTGGAGTGAAAAGTGAGGCAGGAGAAAGGGTAAAAGGTGGATGGAAGGATGTACAGGTAGGCAGACAGAAACACACAAAGAAGCCTTACTTTGGGGGCCATCCTTTCCACTTCACCAGATATTCGACTTTACCCTGGGAAGAAAGAGAGAAGTAGACACAGTGAGATACACAGATGCCCCTACGACCACTTGCACGACAGTAAGGCCCAATCCCCTCTGCAGACAGAAGTCCCCCAACACATACACACTGTCAGCGACGCCCCCCACAAGATCCCCATCAACCAGAGATCCTCAAACTGACCTCCGCAGACGGTCCTCCCTACTAGAACACAGGAGTGCCCTGGGCCCCAAACACCTCTGGGGCTTCTGTGGCAGAAGCTTGGAGCCCGTGTCACGTGTGGGGAAACAGACCGTGTGGGGATGAGCGTGGCCAAAGATCCAGTGTCCCGGTGCTAACACCATAATTCTCTTTCCTTTTTCGATTAGAAGACTCTCCAAGTCCTAGAATACTCCTCCCTGGCATGTCCCACATGGCTCTAGCCCCATCAGCCCCCTCCCCGTGAGAGGCTGCCTCTGGGCCAGAGGTGACAGGCTAGTGACTCCAAGACTCAACTCACTCTCAAGTCAAAAGAACCTGGCAGGACCCCAGAGAAGGCTGACAAAGTCTCCACCTTGAGAAAGGGTGATCGCCCCTCCAGTAGTTAGAAAACAGAGGCAGGTTCCTCCCTTCCTCAAAGGTGACAGGGGCCTTTAAAAGTTCCCAGTCCAACCCCATCTGATGGGTGATACCCCTCCACACTGGAACTTGAAGACCAAGATATGTCACCTCCTCAAAGAGGCCTGCCCTGGCCACCCTTCCCAACACCCTCCCTCCCGCCTTCCAGTAGTTCTCTTTCTGTGTGGCACACGGCCCCCTTGGAAAGCATCTATATTTATTTCCTCTTTCACTGTGTGTCTCCGCTGCCAAAATGGCAGCTCCACGAGGGAAGCAGCTCCCTCCCCGGGGCTTAGAATGGTGCCTGGTGCACAGAGATACTCAATAAATATATTTTGAATGAACGGCGAAAGGAGTGATGCTTCGCACTCTCTGGCACTACCCCTCAGGCCTCATGTAGAAGGGAGTAATTACTGTACCTGCTGAGGCTACACTGCATGGAAAACATGGGGCTTTGAGGAACAAATTCAAATCGAGGAAACCCTGAGGGAAGGGAGGAGGAGGGGCAGCCCCAACTTGAAGACAGAGCTCAACCCCATTGGAGTTGGGGAAGAAAAGGTCATGGCCCACCTTGACTGTCACCCTTAGATGTCACCCAAGATGCCGGGACTGAGTTTTCTCTCTTGAAAGATGAGCTGGCAAACAGCCAACTGGAGCTCCTGCTCTACACCCATCTCTAACTTGCTGTGTGACCTTGACCAGGTCACTTCCCCAGCCAGGGCCTCAGTTTGTGCCTTCGTCAAATGGGAGGAGGTGAACTCTAAGACCCCCTCCCAGCCCTGCCGCTAGAGCCTCCCATGGGGCTGCAGGGAGGAGATAAGGGAAAAGGATAGTGGTGAGTGCCGGGACAGGAACTTTCCCCAAAGCCTTCCATCTCCAACCTCCAGTCTGGGGCCAGACCACTTTGCAGACGTGTGCACAGGAAATGTGCACGGCCAAAGTCCAGGCCCGAGGCGCGGGGACCGAACCTAGCAGAACAGACGCCTCCTTAAATTGCAGGGTGTATGTTTTGGAGGCGAAGGCAAAGGGGGAGGAGCTTTGAGGATGCCCCAGCGCCGTAGGCGGCTCCACTGAGCCGGCCGGGCGGGGCTGGGAGGTGGGGAGGGGAAGACAGAGGGGTGTGCACTGGAAGTGGGGGAGAGACGTGGAGGTGGGGGTGTGGAGGGGATCGAAGTCCAGCAGTTAAACTTAAGAGGCGGGAGGACGCTTTTCCAAAGCTCCGCCTCCAACTTCAAAGGACTTGGCACCAAGAGTCCAGAGTCCTGAGTTCGAGACCCAGCTCCGACGCGAACACACTAGGCAAGCCGTTTCTTCAACTCGGGCCTCAGTCTCCCCATATTTAGAATGAGGGGAGGATGAGAAAGGATGGCGTTCAGGATCCCTACAGTCCGATCCTAACCTCTAGCTCTGGCGGACTCAGCTGCCCCCAGCATCCTGGGGCGACAACTTTTATTCTACTCTTTCTACAAGGTGGCGGGGGAAACTGAGGCACGGGCTGGGGATACGAGTCCGGCAGCGCAGGGCTGCCTGCCCACCCCCCACCCCCGCTCCACTTTCTCCCTCGCCTCCAGCGCGGAGGGGACAGTGCTGGGGACAGGAGGGGACTCCACAGGGGTCCTGGGAGCCGCCCCCGGGCAGCCTCACCTTCCGCACGCGCTTCTTCCGGATGCTCTCTACGGCGAACACCTGCTCGCCGATGGCTGACAGCTCCATGCGGGGCGGCGGGCGAGCGGGCCCGGGGCCGGGCCGGGCCGGGCCGGGGGCGGAGCTGCGGGGCCGCGGCTGCGGCGCGCGATGCTCGGGCCGGCGGGGTCCCAGTCACCCTCGCCCGGGCGCGCACGCGCACGCGCACGCGCGCACACCCCCTTGCGCTCCCTCACGCCGCCGACGTTCCATTTTTGAACCTGCGCAACGTTTTCCTCGGCGCGCGCGAGCCGGCGAGCGAGCGCGCGGGGCGGGGGCGGAGCGGGGGCTCGGCTCTTGCCGGGCAGGTCACGCCCCTCCTTACTCGGCTCCGCCCCCTCTTGGTCCCGCCCCCTCTGGAGCTCCGCCCCGCCTGGGCCGTCAGTAGCGCGCGGCTCTCGGGATCCGCTAGCACGCGGGACTTATTTGGCGCCGGCGCCGGTCGGCGCGGGGGTGGGACGAGATCTTAATACACCGACGCGTTTCCTAAAGTCCTCCCGGTGACTCTGAGGGGCCGGAAACGGCATGGCCCCGGTTGGGCAGATGAGAACATGGGCAGAGCGGGGAGGCCATTTGCCTCACCTCCCACAAAGGATAGAGGGGGTCGCGGCGCGGACCCTTGGCGGCAGGAGGGCGGGGACGGCCAAGGTTTCCCAAGCTGTCCGGGCGTCTCAGCACAGTGGTCTCTCTAGATCCGGGCTCCGGAGCGACGTGGTTTGCCAGCCCTGAGCAGGCGCCTCCACGTATATCCTTCCGTCCGTCCGTCCGTCTGTAGCCGGTCGTGCTGAGACGCCCGAATCGCGCGGCCGCTGCCTCGAGGGCCCCGGCTAGGCAGTACTTGGCGGCAGGTGTGGCCGTGGCGGATCTAAGGTGCACAGCGGGACAGATTTCGCTGCCACGCAGCCCCAAGTCCCCAGTCACACGCGCTAGGCGCTCTGCATGTAGTAGGTGTTCGACTGTTTGTGGGATGAATGGATCTTGAGGTCCGGGACCATCTCATTTTCCCCGTTCACTCCAACCTCGTTCTGTCTTCTCTGCCGCGCCACCATTCATCCTCACTAGGAGGAACCCGAGTCATCCGTGCCCCTCCGGCTCCCACCGCCTGCCTGCGTGGACCCCAAGTCCTGCCTCTCTGACTTCCTCCCCTCTACACCCCTTGTCCTTTCTCTTGATCGCAGCAACAACCTTCTCACTGCCATCCCCTCTGAGACTGTGTCCACAGTGCCAGAGCCCGCTTTCTAAAATGCACATCTAACTGGGTCACCCTAGTGCTTAAAAACCTTCCACAGCTTCCTGTTCCCCTGTACGCCTCTGTCGGGCGTACAGGTGAAAAAAAAAAAAAAAGATAGATTTACACTGACTTTTCATCAGGAGCAACGGAAGCCAGCCCGAAGGCAGTAGAATGATATATCCAAAGCCCTGAGAGAAATTTAGTGAAATTTTATTTCGAGATTTATGTACCCAGTGAAAATGTCTTCCAGAACGAGGGGAAATAACATTTACAAATACAAAAACTAAGACTTTGACGCTAGCAGACCCTCCCTAAAGGAAATTCCAACGGAGGGACTAAAGGCAGGAGGAAGATGATCACAGACAGAGGTCTGATGCAATAGGGAATAAAGAACAATGAAGAACATTGATAATATAAAACAATAACAATGTCTTCTGGATAAAAATAGAATTAAAATACACAACAACAATGGCACAGAACTTGGGTGAGTGGATTAAAGTGTTCCAAGATCCTTCTATTCCTCAGGAGGAAAACGAAAACAGATATCAAATATACTTAGACTTTGATGAGTTAAGACTGCACGTTGTCATTACCAGGGTAAACAAAAAGAATGAAAATGCAGTGTATAATATTTAGCAAAATTATTAGAGGGGGGAAATAGAATGAGAACATCAATCCAATCAATCCTAAAGCAAGCAAGAATGGAGAGAAAAAGAAATACAAGACAGGTGGGACAAATAAATGACAGTTATAAATTCAAATGTACTATAATTCAATAAACGCAAGTGGACTAAATGTTGTAGTTAAAACAAGAAGATTATCAGACTGGATAAAAATCCAACTATATGCAATTTACAAGAGACATCCACAAGAGACACTTCCAAAACATGAGGATACTGAAAGGGTGAAAGTAAATGTACGGTAAAAAAAAAATATGTATCATTCAAAGGCTAACGAAAAGAAGGCTGGTGCAGGTATTTTAGTATCAGAAAAAAACATCACTAGAGATAAAGAAGGTTACTTCAAAATGAAAATGGTCCAACTGACCAGAAAGATAGAACAATTTCAAATTTGTATGTGAATACCATAGTCTTAAAATATAAGAAACATGAAGAAGAGAACTACACAGAGAAATAGACAAATCCACAATTATAAGGGGAGATTTAAAAACACATCCCTCTGTAATTGGCAGAATAAGCAGAAATATATTCAATAAGGATAATAATAAGAAACTTGACTAGTGGACTTTTACAGAACACCATGGCTACATCTGCAGAATACTCTCCTTTTCAAGGCATATGAAATATTTACAAAAACAGTGAAACTCAAGAAATTTCTAAAGTCTGAAATCATATAGACTACATTCTCTGACCATAGCACAAATAAGCCAGAGATTAATAACAAAAAGATAACTTCAAAAGCCCCATATGTTTGGAAGTTAAGAAGTGTGTTTCTAAATAAGAGATGGATCAAAAAAGAACTCATGATGGAAATAAGAAAATATTTTAACTGAATGAGAATGGAAATATTACATATTAAAAATTATAGGATACAGCTAAAGCACGACTTAAAGGGGTTTATGGCCTTCAATGCTTGTATTAGAAAAGAGCAAAGGCTGAAAGTAATAAGTAAGCTCCCATCTCAAGAAGCTAGAAAAAGAACAGTACACCAAAGAAAACAAAAGTAAGGACAGAGTAAAGTTAAGAGCAGAAAATAATGAAAAGGATCAGCAAAAGCAGACATTATTTCTCTGAAAACACTAGTTGTATTGACAACCCTCTGGTGAAATTGATCAAGAAAGAAGAGAGAAGGCACAATTAATCAATAACCAGAATGTAAAGCTAAAGAGTATGCGGACACCGAAGAAAAGAAAAGATAAAGATAATTGTGAATAACTTGATTACAATAGCTTTCAAATTTTAATTCCTAGAAAAATATAATTTACCAGCATTAATTCAAGAGGAAACCTGAATGATCACCATCCCTGGTCATAGTACCACAGGATTTAACAACCAGGCACTGGGCATTCATAACAGGTGCCAACCCTAACACTGAACAGAGCCCAAGAGCCCCCTGGCTATGCAGGGATTCACTCTCTGATCTATTTGTCAGCAGATCTATTTGTTAGAAGGTCTGGGGAATCTGGGGCAGCCTTGGAGGGGTTGTTGCACTTAGGGGGTTGGGAGTGGTGGTACGTACCAACTGGTATGAAACTATTTCAGCACTTTAGCAGTCTGACGTTCCGTGGCACCAGTGAACATCAGACCTCTGCACAACCATTAAAGGAGTTGAACCAATCATCAGTAATGTTCCCACAAAGAAAATTCCGGCTTCACTGAAAATGGGTCTTCATCTATGAAATATTTAAAGAAGAAAAAATTTCAGTCCTGCCCCAACTTTTCCACATTATAGAAAAAGAGGATATTCTTCCCAATTCTTTTTATGACAAGGATATTACAAAAAAGGAAAATCATAGGCCAATGTCACTCATGAGTACAAATACATAAATCCTAAACAAAACATTAGCAAACCAAATCAGGCAGTATATAAAAATGATAATGCATTATGACAAAATCAGATCTCATCCAGAAATGCAAGATTGGCTTAACATTTGAAAGTTGGTCGATATGAAGATGGTAATTAGATATACTGTGGGGATCATCTTGCAGTGTATACAAATATCAAATCATTATGTTGTTCCCCTGAAAATAATATAATGTTATATGTCAGTTATATCTCAATTTAAAAATCTTGAGGAAAATGCTACCACTCATTAGCAATAAACACTGCAAAGCAAAAGAAAAAAAAAAACACGTAATTCACCACATTAAAAGTTAAAGGAGAGGGGCTTCCCTGCTGGCGCAGTGGTGGAGAGTCCGCCTGCCGATGCAGGGGACACGGGCTCGTGCCCCGGGCCGGGAAGATCCCACATGCCGCGGAGCGGCTGGGCCTGTGAGCCATGGCCGCTGAGCCTGCGCGTCCGGAGCCCGTGCTCCGCAACGGGAGAGGCCACAACAGTGAGAGGCCCGCGTACCGCAAAAAAAAAAAAAAAAACAGTTAAAGGAGAGAGACATATTGTTATCACAAAAGATACCAGGAAAGTCAATATCTGTTTATGTTTTAAAACTTGTAGCAAATTAGGAATACAAGGGAATGTCTTTATCCTGGTAAAAGTATCTACGAAAATCCTACAGCAAATATCCTAATTAATGGTGAAATGTTGAAAGCATTCCCCTTGAGATCAGTAACAAGGCAAGGATGGTTGCAATCCCCATTTTCATTAAACAGTGCACACAATATTCTAGACCTGTGTTATCCAATATGGTAGCCACTAGCCACCTGTGACTACTGAGATTTTGAAATATGACTAGTCTGAATCTAGATGTAAGAGTCATATTACATACATGTTGGATTTTAAATACTTAGTACAAAAAAAACCCCACACCATAAAATGTCTCATTAATAATTGTATATTTATTACATACTGAAGCAATAGTATTTTGATACATTGGGTTATACGAACTGTATTAGAAAAATTCATTTCATCTGCTTCTTTTAATTTTTAATGTGGCTATTAATTTAAAATATACCTGTGGTCTGCATTTAAGACTTACATTAGATTTTACTGAACAATGCTGACCTAGACAGTAACAAAATGAAACAAAGGGAAAAGGATTAGAAAGAAATAAAACTGTCATTTTCCAGTTTTGTGTAGAAAAATCCAAAAATTCTTCAAAATATTTATTAGAATTAATAAGAGAAGTTAGCAAAATTGTTGGATTAAAAAAGTCAATATGCAAAAATCTTTTGTGTTCCTCTATGCTAGCAGTAAATAATTAGAAAATGAAGTAATATAAGATACCCCTTAAGTATAATAAAAATATGTAAAGTACCTAAGAGTAAATCTACTGATTTATACATCTAGGTCCTTGTGGAATAAAATCATAAGATTTTATTGTGAGACATTAAAGACTATCTAAAAATGGAGAGTTAAGCCATGTTCATGGGTTGAAAGACCCAGTCCTGGAACCATGCGATTCTGCCCAAACTGGTCTATAGAGTCAAGGCAAACCTAATCAAAATCACCACAGGTATTTTTTTGGAACTGGATAAGCTGAATGTAAAATTTATATGGAAGTGCAAAGGGCTAGGACAAGCCAAGGCACACCTGAAGGAGGAGAAGGGAGAGGAGATGGAGGTGATGGAACTGTCCCTAGCAGATACCAAGACAATATAAAGCTGAAGCAAATAAGATAGTGAACTATGGACATGAGAACAAACAAATAGGACAATGAAAGCGAAATGAAAGCTCAGAGGAATATAGATACAGGCAAATAGATCGGTCTATCTAGAGAGAGGGAGAGAGAGACTGAGACGCTGGTCAGTGGGTATGAGCTTTTCAATAAATGGTGCTGGATTATTAGTTCTCCATATGTGGAAAAAAATGAAACTAGACCTCCTACATCCCCCACATTGACTCCAAGCTTCAATGTGAAAGGCAAAACTCTGAGACTTTTAGAAGATGGTATTTTAAAATATCTTTATTAACATGAGGTAGAGAATAATTTCTTACACAAGAAACACAGAACGTAGGTCACTTAGGAAACAATCAATAACTTCAGCTACATTCAAATTATGAATGTTCCTTATCAAAAGACTACGTAGAGAGTGAAAAGATAAAGAAAATATTTAAAACACCATAAACTGACGAAGGAGAATTTGTCAGGAATTTCTGTGAATCAGCTGGAGGATAGAACAAACATCCAGGAGCAGAGAAGGTGGGCCAAAGACTGCAACGGGCACTTGTAAAGAGGAATCACAAGAGACCAATAAAATGAAAAGCCACTCAACCTCACAAGTGATGCAAATACAAACCCCCAATGACATACAGCTTCACTGCCACCTGATAAGCAAACATTGTAAAGTCTGATAATGGCAAGTCCCGACAAGAAGGTGGAAGAGCAGGAACTCTCAGATGTTTCTGGTGAGAATAAAAGTGGATTCAACCACTTTGGAAATCAGTTTGGTGCTACTGAGTAAATGGAAACCTGCACATCACCTGGAAGCCAGCAATTTGTCTCCTAGGGACACGTGTTAGGACAATTCTTGCACATGCGCACCAGCAAACCTGTTTTAAAGTGCTCGTGGGAACAACATTTGCAAAAACTCGAAACTGGAAACAGCCCCCACTTCCAGTAGCCTGGGCAAGTAAAGTCCGGGATATTCACACACTGGATAATTATCCAGCATTGAAACTGAGCGAACTATAATGATGCACATCAGCGTCAATGAGTCTTTCAAAATAAGGTTTAGCAATGGAAATAAGAATATAAACCATATGGTGCCACTTACATAGAGTTCAAAACCAGGCAAAGCTAAATACTATTTTGTACAAGGATGCAGGTGTAGATGGTAAAAACTCATGAGGAAACAAGGAAATGATTATTGCAGAGACTGGAATAGTGACTTCCTTTTGGGGAGAGAGGTGAGTATGGATGCAGGGGAACACACAGTTCCTGGTGATGTCCCCTTTCCTAATTTGAGAGTTGTTTATGTGGGTGTCAGCTTTATCATTAGTCTTTGAATGTTCGTATCTTTTATACATTCATGTATGCATTGTGTCACAATCCAAAAGTTAAATTAAATGTAAAAGAAATCTTTCTGAAACAGTAGTTAGGGACTCTACAGGGCATTTTAGGCTGTGTTGAGGATTTTTGTCTTTGTCCTAAAAAGTACCAGATCGTTGAGGGAAAATTACAGCTGAAAGAGAAATACTAAGAATAATAGAAAAAACTGACTCAAAATAAAATAAAATAATTCAGGATATAAGATAACTTTGCTGAAGTAGATGCTCAAATAATTTCCTAAGAAAGAATGTTGAGGAATTAAATTCAGCTGTAATTTTCCCTCAGTGATCTGTTGGGATGAAACCTCCTCAGAGATATTTTAGGAGATACTGCATATGAAAAACAGGAACAAGATGCTTTGAGAAGGGAGCAACCAGAAAATAAGAATTCTTGAACATTAAAAATATTGCTGAAACTTTAAAAATTAACTGAAGATTTAGTGGATTCTAGAAGATAGAACAAAAAGATGGAGAATATGAAAGAAAAGACAAGAGATATAAAGGATCTACAGGGTCCAACATCTGTATCAGGAGTTCCAGAAAGAGAAGGCAGGGAAGGCGAAGGGGAGGAAATGACCAAATAGGAAAGAATTTCCCAGATGTCAGCAGAGATACAGCCATCAAATTGAAAGGACTTGTCAAGTGATGAGCGAAGTGGATTTTTATTTTTTTATTTATTTATTTATTTTGTGGTACGCGGGCCTCTCACTGTTGTGGCCTCTCCCATTGCGGAGCACAGGCTCCGGATGCGCAGACTCAGCGGCCATGGCTCACGGGCCCAGCCGCTCCGCGGCATGCGGGATCCTCCCGGACCGGGGCACGAACCCGTGTCCCCTGCATCGGCAGGCAGACTCCCAACACTGCGCCACCAGGGAAGCCCACAAAGTGGATTTTTAAAGACTGACACCTAAACACACTAACAAATGTCTGAACGTCAGGATAAAAAGAACATTAATTTAAACGCTTTCTGTTTAAAAAAATAATTTCAAAGGAAAGAGCATGAATCAGTCTGGGATTACCAATAACAGAGGCCAGAAGACAGCAGAGAAAGGTCTTCAAATTCTAAGGGAAAGTTGCTTTGAACCTAAAATTATATGCCTTCTGGGCCAGTTTAAAATGTTCTATGCAACAGAAATTATGACTTACAGTGCTGTAAACAAATACGAGGCTACTTTTCTCACCTAACCAGATGAGGAAGCATTGCTTGCTTTTTAGGTAGATCAGAGACATCAGGGCCAGCATCTTTGTGATTCCACAGGCCTTTACCTTATATTTGTTGCCACCTGGTCACAAGATGACTGCTACAGCTCCAGACATCACACCCATGTTCCTTTTGAAAAGGAGGATGAAGGGTGGTGCCACTTGCCTATGTTCCCCTTTATCCTGATTTTATCAGGAAAACAAAGCTTACCCAGGGAAACTGCTTATGGTTCAGTTGCCAGAAATGTGTCACATAGCTCCTCCTTGTTGCCAAAGAGCCTGAGAAAACAAGTATTCAGCCAAATTACATTGCTGCCCCATACACAGAAACGGGGCAAGAAATAAGTGGGAGAATGGATATCAGGCAGGCAACTAGCAGGTTAGCCTCACTAGCCAAACTCAAATGTGAGGCCGAAATAAAGACAATTGTCAGACATGAAAGAGCTCTGAAAATTTAATTCCTCAGCATTCTTTGTTAGGAAATTATTTGAGCATCTACTTCAGCAAGAATGGCAAGGTATTACTCAGGGTAAGTAACGCTAGCTATTAGATCAATACACACACACACGCACACACACAGAGACACCCCCCACACACAGTCTCAGTAGTTAAGTACACTAAGGGTTCATTTCTTGACCACCTTAGAGTTCAGTGAGGGTTATTGAGGCCAGGGAAGGGATAGGGGAGGCTGCTGTACACATTCATTGAGGACCCGGACTCCTTTCATCTGAGTTCTCCACAGGGACATTCAGCCAGAAGACAAGGGAAGAGAGTAAAGAAGGCACAACATCTTCACGGAAGTAACAAACCTTCCAAGCACTTTCCATTGGCCAGAACTAACTACGTATGTGACCCAGCACAGGTGCAAAGAATTGGGTCACCCACCCAGGCACCAAGGAAGCAGAGGAGCTTTTGGACTTTGCTGAGTAACTGCAGTCTCTTACAAGGTGAAACTAAGAGGAAGATGTAGGAAATGAAACAAAGGGATTTATCCAGAAGTCCAGTGGAAAGAAATCTCGGGAACGTACCGGTTGCAGCAAGCCTAGAAAGCAGTTTTTCTGTCTCGTGGGTAGAAACCTAGGAGTGGAATCACTGGGTTGTAAATGGCAACTTTTTAAGAACCTGTCAAACTGTTTTCTACAATGGCTGGACTATTTTACCTTCCCATTAACACCGAGAGTTCCATTGCTCCACATCCTTGCCAACACTTGATATCATCAGTCTTTTCCATTTTAGCTATTTATTGCATGTATACTGATGGAATGTAGAGAATTTGTGTTTCTCTAATGACTATTGATATTGAGCATCTTTTCACGTGCTTTTAAAATTTTTTTATTTATTTATTTTTGGCTGTCAGGTCTTAGTTGCAGCACACAGGCTCCTCTCTAGTTGTGGTGCGTGGGCTCAGTAGTTGTGGCGTGCGGGCTTAGTTGCCCTGTGGCACGTGGGATCTTAGTTCTCTGACCAGGGATCAAACCCGCATCCCCTACATTGGAAGGGAGATTCTTAACCACTGGACCACAAGGGAGGTCCCCTCATATGCTTATTTGCCATTCATATATCCTCTTCGGTAAAATGTGTTTTCAAATATTTTGCCCATTTTAAAAACCAGGTTGTTTGTCTTCTTATTTTCAAGTTATAAGAATTCTTTAAATATTCCAACTCCTTCATGAGATGTATGTTTTGCAAATATTTTCTCCCAGACTGTGGCTTGTCTTTTAATTTTCTTAATGGTGTCTTTCAAAGAACAAAAGCTTTTACATTTAGGTATATGATTCATTATGAGTTAATTTTTGTATATGATATGAGGTAAGGATCAGGTTCACTGTTTTCCATATGGTTACCCATCTTGTCAATTTCTACCAAAAAAAACTGTTAGAATTTTTATTTAGATTATTTTGAATCTGTAGTTCAATTTGGAAATGACTGACATCTTAACAATATTGAATTTTCCAATCATGAAAAAGTTATAACTCTCCATTTAACAATATTTAATGCTTAGTTCTCATTTGATTTTTTTAAACAATGTTGAAATTGTCAACAATGTTCTGTAGTTTCACAGGTGCAGTTGCTACCTATCTTTGTCAGAATTATCCCTAAGTGTTTCATGCTGCTGTAAGTTGTATTTTAAATTTAAAATTTCCAACTGTTCATGACTAGTATATACAACTAAATTTAATTTTTTTATATTGACCTGTATCCTACAACATTGCTAAACTCACTTATTAGTTCTATTAGCTTTTTAAAAATTCCATCAAGTTTTCTATGTAGATGTTCATGTCTGTGAATAAAGACAGTTTTCTTTCATTTCCAGTCTGTATGCCTTTTTTTTTCTTGCCTTATTGCACTGGCTAAGACATCCAGTACAATGTTGACTAGAAGTATTAAGAGCAGACATCTTTACCTTTTTCCTGATCTTAGGGAGAAAGCACTCAGATTTTTACGATATTAGCTACAGATTTTTTCATAGACACCCTTTATTAGACTGGGAAAGTTTTCTTCTATTCCCAGTTTGCTGAGAGTTTTTATTATAACTGTTGAATTTTGTCAAATGCTTTTTCTGCATCTATTGGGATGATCATGTGGTGTTGTTTGTTTAGTTAATTAATATGGTGAATTAATATTTGATTTTTAAATCAATAATAAAGTTAAATATATTTTTAATAAAAAATGCATATTCTCAGACCCTGAGGGGTGTCCCAGACCCTCCTTCTGACTCACCTCCCACCCATCTCTCAATGCCATCTCCCAACCCCTGTGGTCACCACCACCACCCTCCCTCCCAGACCAAGCCACCAGCACCTCTCACTTCAGTCCCTGACACCTCTTCCATCTGGCACTTGTAGCCTGAGTGACCCTGTCATTCCCTACTAACCACTTGTGATATTGTGATTATAATAAGAAATGTATATTTGGTTTTCCCATTTCTGGCACAGAACTCCTGAAACGCTTGGAATTTCCTAAGTGAGAAGAGTGATAAAGGTGTCTTGAGGGCTTCCCTGGTGGCGCCGTGGTTGAGAGTCCGCCTGCTGATGCAGGGGATGCAGGTTCGTGCCCCGGTCCGGGAAGAGCCCACATGCCGCGGAGCGGCTGGGCCCGTGAGCCATGGCCGCCGAGCCTGCGCGTCCAGAGCCCGTGCTCCGCAACGGGAGAGGCCACAACAGTGAGAGGCCTGCGTACCGCAAAAATAAATAAATAAATAAAAATTTAAAAAGGTGTCTTGATATTCATAACAAACCCCTTTCAACCACATCTGAGTTTATGTTAATAAGGTGACTTTCGGAAAGCTACTAAGGGTAGGGGCTGGTTCAAGGGAACCAACCAGATGCTTAGAGCATTGGAGCTTTCAGCTCCAAGGTGAGGAGAAGGGCTGAAGTTTGAATCAATAGTCAGCGGCAAACGATTTAACCAATCATGCCTATGTAATGAAGCCTCCATAAAAACCCAAAAGGAGGGGGTTCAGAGAGCTTCTGGCTTGGTGAACACCTGGAGGTCTTGGGAGAATGGTACTCCCAGAGAGAGTGTGGAAGCTCCACACCCCTTCCCCATACCTTGACCTATGCATCTCTTCCATCTGGCTGTTATCTGGTAGGTAAGCTGTTTTCCTTAGTTCTGTGAGCTGCTCTAGCAACTTAATCAAACCCAAAGAAGGGGTTGTGGGAATCTCCAATTTGTAGCTGGTGGCACAGAAGCACAGGTGACAACTTTGACTTATGATTGGCTTCCAAAGTGGGGGAGGGGGCAGGGATGGCTGGCCCTGTGGGACTGAGCCCTTAACCTATGAGATTTGACACTATCCCCAGGTAGAATTGATTGTTTGGTGGTGTTGGAAAAACATACTGGACCACCATTCAATGGCTCTCAGCTCAAGGCCTCCATACTCTGCATATGCTGTTCCCTTCATGACTTTTTTCCCTGTCCCTACTCTGATTACTGAGGGCCTCTATCAGTCGCTATTGTTTCCATCCTTCAAAATGAATCTCAAACGTCTCCTCCTCCATGAAGCCTCCTGGGCTACTGTTTAATCTGCCCCAACAAAACCTCCTGGGCTTCGCTCAGTGACAGCTCTGATTCTGCTGTCAGTCTGTATGCATCTCCCCCATCAGAACGGGACCTCCTCCAGGACAGGGAACAGGTTTGATTCAGGTCACCATCCTGGCACTCTGCCCGGGGCCAGGCACACAATAGAGGTTTTGCATTTGTTGAGTGAATAAATAAATGCTCAGTGAGAGGCTGGCCTTCAGCAAGGCAAGGGGAAGAGGACACTAAATTGGGGCTACACAGCAGGAGGTGGGAAGGCTGTTAAGAGTCAGCCTCGATTGAAAAATAATTGCACTGGGATGGCTACAGGACGCCAGGAGCCCAGAGTTCTCGTCTTAAGCCCCAGAACACAGTGGGATGAGCTCTGACCACCAGGTGGCACCAGGCTCCCAGGCGTCTGGCTGCCCAGCACATGTTCCCTCATAGGATAGAGGCCCAAGGAGCCCGGAACCAGAACCTGCATGTCCCACAGCAGCAATGCAAGAGGGTTCCTCTAGGCCAGCCCTTGGTGTCACCTCAGGTCTTCAAGGGGTCCTGCCCCATCTGCTTTTCTGTGCCTGAGATTCCACCCTCTGGGGATGGGATGCCTGCTCTACGCTGCAAACTGCACGCACCCCCCACACCCACCCCCCGCCACCGAGGAACGCCTTGGACCATGGATGTGTCACAAGAACAGTGGAAGAGAACGGGACTTGGGTCCAGGGTCCCTGGGCTCAAGTCCCCGCTCTGATACTTACTGGCCACGTGACAGGTACTCCTAGGCTGAGTCTGGCTTATGTGCAGGCACATTCTGAGCGCTTCACTTGTGTTACTTCATTAATCCCTCCACTGCCCTAGGATGTAGGAACCACTGCTGGTTCCATTTTACAGATGAGGGAACTGAGGCACAGAGAAGCTAAGTAGCTAAAGATTATGCAGCCGGGAGGTGGGTCCTGCTGGGGAGGGATCAGATGTGGATGCGACGGCTGGGACTGGGAGAAGAGAAGAGGGTGGACGCAGAGGCACAGGAAGGAGGCCTGAGGGTCCAGGCTGGCAGGGGAAGCCAACTAGACTGAGGAGGAGACGCCAAGGGGTCGGAGAAGAACGTCAGGGGGGCACCTTGGAGCCAAGTGAGAGAGAGACTTGGAAGTGCCGAAGACTAATGAGAGATGTGTCAGGCTAAAGAGTGACCACAAAGGTGCAGAGGTGGTGTGGACACAAGGAACAAGGGAGACGGAGAGGTGGGAGCCGGGGGTCAAGGGGTTTGTCTGTTTCAGGGCAGACAATTGAGGACGAGTCTGGGCTGTGAGAGGAGAACCAGTAGCGATGGGGCAGCTGGTGGAAGGGAAGGAGCTGATGGTTCTGGAAGGGAAGGGAAGAGGAGCAGCATGGGGGGCACCTCCTGGGTGCAGCGGCCCCCATGTGAGGGGTGTCCCTGGGTCCTCACGCTTCCAGCTCTCACTTTACAAGGAGCACGCTGAAGCCTCCAGTGATTCACTGAGAAACCCAGGCCATGCACTCTTCCCCAGGCCCCAGTGCCTCCTGGGGGCTCCTGCTGTGTGCCAAACCCCTGCCCAGTCCAGGGAGAGAGACCCACGGGGCAGGACCCGAGGGCTCGACCCCACCCACGATAATTGTGATCAGGGCCAGGGGGTAGAGGCTGAAGGAGACAGCCCCAACCTCTGGGCTAGACAGTTTCCCACTTTCTCTCCCTGCTTCTCCTCTGCCTGTTCCCCTCTGTCCTGAGGGCCCGGCTGGGCACAGAGCCTGGAAGTGGAGCTGTCTCGGGGATCCCCAGTTACAAAGCATCTTAGGATGGTCTCTGGGCCCATACAACCTACTGAGTGTTATTCTGCCTCGGTAGGTGTGTTAACTCTCTGGGTCCTCCAGCTCCCCAGGACGTTCGTGTTGTTACAACCTTCTTCTTTTTTTTTTTTTTTTTGCTGGACTCGCAGCCTCAGCGGCCATGGCTCACGGGCCCAGCCGCTCCGCGGCATGTGGGATCTTCCCGGACCGGGGCACGAACCCGTGTCCCCTGCATCGGCAGGTGGACTCTCAACAACTGCGCCACCAGGAAAGCCCTACAACCTTCTTCCTGAAGGTGAGAAACAGCACAGAGACATTGGACATCTTGCCCAAGTCACACAGCTGACAAGTGGTGGAGCCAGAACATTGCCACACTGCAGACCCTATTGGATTCTGTGTTATTAAAACCCCACACCCTTGGGTCTGTCTGGCATGACTTCGGAGCCAGGACTGAGCCCAGGTGGTCCAGGCACCGACACACTCTTAAGCACTAGGCCGGCCTATTGCCTCTCCCGAGAATGAGAGCCCTCACTTCACAAATGGGGAAACTGAGGCCCAGAATTAATAAAACAATGCACGCAAAACAACTTGACAGAGACCCCCAATGTAGAACAGGACTCTTCCTCAGCCATCTGTGATGACCCTCTGTCGCTTCCTGTCCTAGGAGACCTGTCCCATTCCCGTGGGGCCCCCGGGGCCCCTCCCTGCACCGCCCAGCCTCCTCTCCCTCCTTCGCTCCGGGCACAAACCACCCACAGACTGTATCCCCTTTCCTGTAGCCCATTCAACAGCCCCCAGGAGGATTTCCAGCAGGCCCCGGGGCAGGTGCGTGTGAGGCACCCGGATGAGGAGGCAGGAGGACAGGTGTGGGCGGGAAGTCCTTTCCGGGTCCCACCTGAAGCCCTCAGGTGCAGCCCCAAACCCCAGATGCTATGTTTGGGGCCCGGCTTCCGGCTGAGCAGGCCTGGGGCCCGAAGGCCAGGCGCCGGGACTGAGATTCATTTCCTCCCCGAGTGCACCTGTCCCTGCCTCTCACCACATCTGCTTCTCCTTCCCCCTCACCAAGCCCCGGTCTCTGTTCCTTTTCCTGAAGGACACCCCGCGGTTATCTGATCTCCTGAAGGCTCCTCTTTCCCTCCTCCATCTCAGCCTTCCCTTCCCCCCCTGGGCCTGACGCCGCCTCCCTGCCCTCCCTGGTGCCCATTTGGCTGCCCCTTCCCTGTAGCCTCACTGGGGATGGTGGTGGGAGAGATTGGAGGGGCCTGGGCCTTCCCCTACCACCCCTCAGTCTGTGGCTGGGAAAACTGAGGTCACTAACCCAGGGGCTCCTCAGAGGCATGGCTGGGGCTTGATCATCTATGTGTCCCCAAGGCCCAGCATGGAGTCAGCACAGGGCAATACTGCGGTGTGGCATGTCTGAGATGGCAGGTGGAGTCAGATGGGCTGGAATCCAGCTCCATTACATGCTGTGCAGCCTGGGGCAAGTCACTCAACCTCTCTGAGCCTCCATTCCTTCATTTGTAAACTAGGAAGAATGAGGCTTACTTCATAGGGTTGTAATGAGAATTAATAAAACAATGTATGCAAAACAAATATCTCAGTATAAGGGGGTTATCACTCGTTCGTTCAATAAATACTGACTGAACACTTACTATGCGTCATTACTATCGAGTTCAAAAGAAAAGAAACCAAGTCAGCAGATCCCGATTCCCCCATCTCCCATCTTGTTCTTTTCTGGTGTGTCCCCACCATTCCTAATCTGTCCAGGGGTACCTCCCTAAATTATCCAATTGCACGTATCACTACTCTGCTCGGAAGCCACCAGGGGCCCCTGGTGCCTGGACAGGGCCCAGGACTAGACTGTATCATCCAGATAGAGCCGCTGGGCCAGAGCCCTCAGCTGGTGGGAGGGAGAGAGCCCCGAGGATCGTCTGCTGCACCCTCCCCTACCCCCGGGCTCAGTTCCCTCTATAAGATCCCACCAAGTCTTCCCAACCTCTGCTCGTCCACCTCCACTGACAGGGAGCTCTGTCCCTCACAGGCCATCTTGTCCATCTCTGACTCTTAATTTGTACTGAGCTGAAATTGACTCCATGAACTTCCGCTGATTCATTCATTCCTTGACTCGTTCATTCAACACGCATCGATCATCTACTGTGTGCCTATGGATGTGCCAACTCATTGAAGCTTCACGACATTTCAGAGACGAGGGGAGGGTGATGCTGACGACAGTGAGGACAGCAAGGGTGCAAACGAGGGAGGAAACTGAGGCTCAGGAGAGATCATCGCTGCACAGAATCTCCCGGCACTGGGGCCAGGAGTTGTTTCCATCTGAGTGGCCCAGGCCTCTGGCCTTTCTTCCCCTGAGCTGGATGCCACCCGGTGAAGGACTTGGGGAGTAATAATACCTGGAGTGGGGGCGGGGGACTAGCCCATCTGGTCTTTAGAAGTTGGGGGGCTCAACAGAGGAGCCACTGGGAAGGACCCCTCTTCCCCCCAGGAGCCTTCTGAGAAGGAAGTATTATTTAACCGACATTGTGTCAGGAGGGGAAACACGGGGTCCTTGGAGCTCAGCCAGCCTCCCGCCTTCAGGCTGTTTGGCCTTGTTTGTTTTTTTGGCCTTTTTTTTTTTCCTTTTTCTTTGGGCTAATTGTTCTCATTAAATCTTTTTGTCCTGTTTTGTTTTTTACGGGACTGACAATGCTGCACGGTGCTCAGCGCTGCTTCCTGTGTTTCTGCCCCAGCTCAGGCCTCCGCGGGGCCTTGCTTCCTGTTGTGAGCTGTTGCCATGGCGACTCGAGGCCCGGTGGGCTCCACGGGGGTGGGGAGGGGGAGACAGGGTTGACATCACCGGGTGAGGAGGCAAGGGGCCGGGGTCTGAGGGGGGGTGAGTGGGGACCGGGCAGGCAGTGGCGGGAGCCTGGCGCATCGCTGAGGGGTGACTCACAGCCTGGGAAGGGGAAGAATGCCCTCACATTCTTTCGGGAGGTAAACAAGGTCAGGGAGTGCTGGCTGGGATCCTGTTTACCTGACCCTGGCCCCCCGGGGGACCAGGAGCCAGTGCAGGACAACACACTGGAACAGAACCAGCCAGGCCTCAGGGGCTAGGGGACCAACGGAAAGGCCAGGAGAAGGTGAGGGGCCAGTGGCTCCAGCCAAGATCCCCTTTGGGAGGGCTGGTGGACACCAGAGCTCTTCTGGGTGACAGCTCTGTGACTTCCAGCAGGCCCCCTGGCCCCCTGAGCCTTGGTTTCCTCTATTTCTAATGGGTCAACCCCCTGTGTAGATGGCCTCTTGTGCTCCAGTCACCTGGGCCTGGGTCTGGGTGGGCCTGAGTCTGGGCAGCCTCTGCAGCCCAGCCCAAGGCTCTGTGGTCTGTCCCCACCCACCAACAGGGCCTGGTCCAGGTCGAAGGATGGGAAGGCTGCACCTGATCCGGCAGGGTGGTGCCCCAGAGGAGCAGCCCAGACAAAGGGCCAGAGAAAGCTGGGCTCAGGAGGGACAGATGGGTGCTCAGCCTGGGGGCAGTGGGGGCACCTCTAGAATCACAGGGCTGGAGTCTGGTATAGCTCATGCTCTCCCCCCACCGCTGCATCTCCCTACAGCCTTCCCGAGCCCTACCTCTTATCCCTGCACCCGCACCAAGTGACAGCCCACCTGCCCATCACAGAGGGTCCAGAAAAAGCCCCTCCTGGAGCCGGTGGCCTGTAACCTGGTCAAACTTCAGGATTCCCCCATGCTGGGCCCCTACAAGAACAGCCAGGGAGGGGCCAGAGCTGATCCTCTAGCCCCTGCAGCTCAGAGACAAACCTCCCACCTTGACCCTTTGCCAGCTGCAAAACAGACCAACTGCCAACAGGAAGGGGCTGCCTCTCTGTAGCATGCCCTCCATCCTCTGCAGGTGTCATGGGGAGACCCCAGGAGATGGCCCCCAGTGGCCACAGTGGAGATGAGGCCACCCGGCTTAGTGGCTAAGAGCAAGGGCCTCAGGATCAGTCTGGCCTGGTTCAAGTCTGGCTTTGCCATTTGCCAGCTGGTACCCTCCGGCATGTTCCCTGGCCACTCTGAGCCTCAATTTCCTGATCTGTGAAAGAGAATCTCCCAGGATTGCTGTGAGATTAAGTGTGTTGATACACATGAAGCACTTAGCACATAGTAGGTCCTCAACACATACCGAACCTGCACAGACCTGCTGTGTCCTCCCCAGCGGTGCCAGACCCCCAGGCTCCCCTGTACCGAGTGCCCATCCCAGGGCAGGAGCAGTGCCCACCACATGCTCTGTGGTTTTCCCATAAAGGGGCTGGACTCGGGCTTCCCTGGACAGGGAATATCCTGTTCTTGGAGTGGGGGGGTGGGGGGAGGAGGAGCGGGAAGGACACAGCCGCTCTGCATTCCTAGCATTCTTGGCGGCAACCCGTCCAGCTGCCTGGAGCTACTGCTGCCAGGGGCACGGGCCCAGTATCACGCTGTCCCGGCATGGCAGAACAGCATCCCACTTGGGGTGCCCCTTGGACTTGGGGTGATGGGGACCCCTCTTGTACCAGTCCCACTCACCCCAGGCTATCAGAGAAGCAGACAAACCCCAGCCCTGGAAGGAGAGATTTAAGGCGTCTAGGGGCAGTTAGCCAAAAGGGGAGGGGTTTCTGCTTTCAGTTATACCTTGTGGGGCTCCCCAGCCTGTCCCCCATACCCAGGGAAGCTCTGGAGAGTGGCCAGGGGACAGGGGTGGCTGGGTGGGGAAAGGGCGGGGAGAGGCAGACGGCTCTTAGATTCTAGTCTTTGGTACCTGGGACAGTTGCTTTCCCTTTATGAGACTCAGTTGCTCCATCTGCAAAATGGGAGTGTTGTCTCCCTCCTTTGGGCAATCTCAGCATTGCTACACTGTGGTGTCACAGTATGGTAATCGGCTCTTTGCAGAGCCCCTTCTCTGCACTGAGACTGCCCTTGTGCAGGTAATGGCCGTTTCCACTGCTTATCTAGGACCAACTCCATCTGTAGCAACGGTCTGCAGACTTCTGAGACTCAGAGGAGAGCTGGAAACAGTGCAGTCCCAGGGTGGTCAGTCTCCAGAGCCTCCTGCATGGGTGTGTCTTGGGGGTCCTGGGAGGGAAGTGACTTGTCCAAGATACCACAGTCAGCCACATTGAGCTGGCTCTGGGCCCCATGCATTCGCTCTTCCTCCCCCAAACCACCCAGAGCTGAGTTCATTCTTTTCCATGTTTTTCTGCAAACAGCCTCTGGTTTCAGACCCGTGAGAGCCAAGCTCTCTGGGAAGGAGCCGGGACATGGTAGCTCCCCAGGGGTCTGCCTCAGAAACCTCCTCTCCTCAGGAGACCACGCCCGAGAGCAAGTGACCCCAGACACTGGCCCCTGCGCCTCTCTCTGAACTGCCCTCTGCACTTGGAGGACCCGGAGGGATCCTGCAGTGCTCGGCGGGGGAGGGGCAGGAGGGGCTGCGCTGGAGGGACACATCTGGGGTCAAGCCTGGGGCGCCAGTGTCTGGACTTCTTCCCTCTCTCCTGCAGCTCAAGGGCCGCCCCAAGCCCTTCCGCCCAGCCCTAGCGACCCTCCTGAGTGGTCTGCCCTCCACGTGCCTTCTTGCAGTTCAAAAGCTCGTTCCGGCTCTGGGGACAGAGACCAGGGGAACCTGGTCCAGGCCACACGGGGAGGCAGAAAAGGCTCTTTGCCAGGGTCAGGAGCCCTGAGAGGTCCCAGCACTGGGCCTCAGCGCCTGCATTGACCATTGGAGGGCAGAACCTCCATGCTCCCAGGATTCTGAGGTTCAAGTTTTCCATTCTGTGACCTCCCTCTGTATAGCCTTGAGAGTCTTAAGCAGAGGAAGCCCCGTTCTGTCAGCTGCTCTTGTCTGGGGCTTTCCCGTCACAGTGCAGCCAGGGCCCTGCTGCCCACGACGCCACCTTCCCCATCCCCTGATCCCCCTGAAAGCCCGGACACCCCCAAAGCCATTGTCTCCTCTTCCCCTGACCTCTTTCTGCCTCCTGTCTGCTCTCCCTGTCTGCCGGTCTTGTGTCTGTCCCGACAGCTGTCTGTCTGAGGGACAGTAAGAGGAAAAGGCTGGAACCCCACCCTGCTGGGTCCACGTGACCAGTGCACTGTTCATCCCGTGCTGGGAAATCACCTCCATTGTGGAGACTGGGAGCCACGGGAGTGTGTGTCAGGGTGTTTATCAGACAGTGTGCTCTCAGGGTGTGAGGGTGGATGGGAGGGGTTGTGTATGTGTGTAGAGGACAGGGGGGTAGTATGTGTGTCATGAACATTTGTGTGTGAAACGCTTGGTGAAATAAACTATGATAAACTGACACAGTGGAATATTATGCAGCCATTAAATACGATATCTTTGAAGAACAGTGATGACGTAAGAAATGGTCACAATATAAGATTTAATAAAAGAAAGAAATGGGGGCCCAGAAGAAAAAGTTGAATGTTAATAATACTTATCTGTGGATTATCAGCAAATAAATGCTGATAACGATTATCTCTAGATTGCTAAATTATGAGTAATCTTGTCTTTCCTTTATACCCTTGCATATTTCAATGTTTTCTGCAGTAAGCACGTGTCAGTTTTATAATCAGAAAAAGCAGAATTAAGGTAATAAAAAATACTTTAAAGATGAACTAGAAAATAAATAAACATGATTTAAAATATAATAAAAGAAACTAAGACCTAATGGAAACTATTGACCATAAAACTAAGCCAAATGTTCAACTCAAGTCAGCAAACACTGAGTGAGCACCTACTGTGTGCTGAGGCTGGGCGGAGTGATGGATTACAGAAATGCCCAAGACTCAGCCATCCCTGGTGAGTGCACTGTCCCTCGGGAGGGTGGGACAGTCAGCAGCCATAGGTAACGCTGACACAGGTGGGAATGTGGCTTCCCTTGGGAGGGCACCAGAGAAAGAGAGAGATGGGTGAATCAGGAAGACTTCAGGGAGGAGGTGACTGCTCACAGGAGGGCTTCAGGGAGGGCAAGGGGTAATGCAGAGAAGTGTGGCAGGGTAGTGATTAGGGGACCTGCCCTTTGTCTGGAGCATCATTTAACTACAGAGCAGGAGTGGCAAACAGGCTGCAACTCACTAGAAGCCTGTAGTGCTAGGTTGAGAGAGACTCTGAAGATAAGTGGGCATTCCTGGAGAAAGAATGCAAGGGGGATGGATAAAGGAAAGGGAAAGCTGATTCCAAGGTTTGGGCCCCAGCCCTGGGAGCATGGCCGGCTGGGCGGGGCAGGTTTGGGATGGGTGGCAGCAGAGAGGGCAGGCGCTGAGCTTGGACAAGTTAAGGCTGAGGTGCCCAGAGGTGAATCCGAGCCATCCACGGGGAGCAGTGGAGCAGGCAACCAGATCCGGGAGCCTGAAGTTCAGGTTCCAGCTGGGGGCACACATTTAGGTGTTATTGGCTTGTGGGTGGTAATTAACCCATGAGATAGGATGAGATAACCCTGGGAATGAGTGTAGACACAGAAGAGATCCAAGGATTGAGCCCTGGGCTTCCCTCAACATTTAGAAGTCAGAGAGACGAGGAGGGACCAGCAGAGGAGCCTGAGAGGAGCAGTCACGGAGGTGCAGGCCCAGGAGAGCAGGGGGCCTCAGCCAAGGTGCTCAGCACGCAGCAGCATGGAGGTGGACGGGGACACGACAGATACAGCTCCTGCAGAGTGGTGGAAGTGAGGGGA